>NC_143503.1:27752250-28058125 GCF_051622355.1 Phaseolus vulgaris
GAAATTGTTCTAGAGAAATCTGAGAAGTTTGACAATCTTATGGCTCCTACCAACACTGAATCAAAATCAGCTGCAAATGACAGTGACAAGAAATGACAGATGTAGGAGATCTGGGTCAATGTGCACCTTAACTAGTTAACATCCATATTCAAATTTTCTTTTGTGCTGTTTTGCATCCATAGACGTACATAAGTGGATATATGTTAGATAATTGTTTCATTGAATACCCACCAGAAGAGGAGTCATTAAGTTACAATGATAAACACCTAGTTTTTCATACTTCCAAACTTCAACGTTGTCACTTTAAACGTCATTCCTAGAGATTTTTATGATGATAATGATGATTGCATAAATTGATTCATTATTTTTTCTGCATCTTCCTACTACTTCTTCCTTTACTCCTTATGATTTTTTTTTTAATTTTTATCAAACTTCTGTAATGATTTGCCCTTCTCACAACTTATATCCCCATGTTTTCTTACTTGTTTTTTAAAAAAGGGTTTTTAATGAAACAGTTATTTATTATGATCTTTTAATTTTTTTTAAAAAGAAACAGACAAAAAATCGGTTTTTTAATCTTTTAGAAGCAACTTGTAGTTGCTTATCATAGAAAACAGACATGGTAAAAAGAAAAAAACTTAAGTGTCTTGTAAAATGATACTACATTTGAAAGTTGAGGATGACATAATTTCAACAAAATATTATATCGCATTAAATCATCAAAAATAAATTTAAAAATTTAAAATATATTATTTTCCTACCATTTCTCCATTCTATTATGATACAATTAATCTAATTTACAATAAAAAATGTTATTTTTAACAAATAAAAAAACATTAATTTATAATTGATGTGACATAATACAATAATTTTTTTTTCACGTGATACATATCAATTTTCAATTTTCAATATATAATATTGTGTTTTCTGCATTTGTAAGAAAAAATTTAAAATATTAACTTGAGTTTTCATACAAAACTAATGTCTACAATGAAATGCTAACAAAACCAATAAATAAGAGAACAAAAAGTTCTATAGGGCATTACCCATTCCAAACATTGTATATGTTTCTTGTCTTCTATAAACCAACAAACAAAGGTAGTCTCATTGATGCCTCTACACTTGAAAAATAAGAGATTCTTTTTTATGTATATAAGTACTGATAAAATCTAACAATTATCCATGATACACAGTTTTAAGTTTGAGTTTTTACTATACAATAATTAATCTTAATTTAGTTTTTTTTTGTCTGTGTACCAATTGCTAATTTAGAGAATAAAGTTTCCACATCTCTTTAAATTTTAAAATAGAAAACTATATATCTTACGTTTTTAATTAAATAATATTATGTCATCTTTAAGTTTAAAATAAATATTCATCTTTTGTTATGTTTTTAATAAATATTGTTCATCCTTTTATATTTTTTTAAAGTGAAATTTACTACTCTTATTTTTATATAAAAATATCATGTTAATTAAAACTTAAATGAAAAATTATGAAAATTTAAAATTATTTTTCAGATAAAAAAAAGAATCTTTTGTAAAAAAATTGAATGATTCCCGTAAAAATATCATAAAATATATTGTTTCTAAATTATAGTTCGTTTATAAACAATTATATATTTTAGAAGACACCATTTTAATATAAAATAAATAGTTATATAGTTGATAATCAAACTATTAACTTATCACTATATTTATACGTGATTTAATAATATAAATATAAATTAAAAAAATAAGTATAATTTTTTTATTAATATTATAAAGAAAAATAATATTTATTTTAAAATCTGATTTAAAGTTAAATCATTGAATTTGTATATTTTAATTTTTTTTTTTTTGTATTAGCCAGAGTAGCCCACTTATATAACAGAATCATTATGTTTGAATAAGATCTTAATTGTGGAAAGTATTTTTTTAAAAAAAAAATTTTATGGTAATTTTAAATGCATAATCTATTATTTTTTTTTCAATTTTCTCTTTAAACAATTTTCAATGCATAATAAAAAGGAAAATAAATGCTATCTTGAAATTTAAGAATGACCAATAAACATTAACAAACTTTTCTTAAGAAGAACCACTTTAGGATCACAATAAATAAAGAAAATAATTAATTACTAGTTAATACATCATATTAATTTTAAGATTCCAATACAAGTGTCTTACAAAGGGAAACTAATTTTAAGAAAATAGTACTTCATTTATTATGATTAATTATTATGTTGTTAAACACGACAAAAAATCTAAAAAAATTATCCTTACTTTATAGGAAGAGTACCAATTTATATTTGAGACATGGTTACAGTAATTATATTACTCCATTATCTTATTCACTTGTTTAATAAGAATAAAAGATGTTTTTCTCTGGTTAAACATGGCTTTGAAACATTTGTAATTACTTTTAACATGAGCTCATAGCAATTTTACTAAATTATTTTATGAGTAAAAGATACCATTAGTTAATATTTGGTATAAGATACAAATTTCTTCTCAATTACACCTTTTTATTGAAAAACTTAACAACAGAATTTCTATTTTTTATAAAATATATTTGAATATTATTATTTTATTCCCTTTTATGATTTACATTTGTAAATTCAATATTTTAAAAAATTATTGTACACCATTTTTTTTAAAATAAAATTTTCCACATTAATTAACATGAAAATTAACATTTAGGTAATACCATATTTATTTATACACAATGAACTTCAATTTTATATGCAAAAGCACACACTTTATGTTTACATTAAATTGATTAAATTCAATAATTTAATTAACTATATTAAATTGTTTATTTTTTAGGGAAAAAGGAAAAAAATGGAAAGATGTTTACTGAGTGGTTGGATGACACAGTATCTATCTATTTATCTATCTATCGATCTAACTATCTTTCTGCTCCATCAGTTTCTGATATATAAGACTGTTTCCTTTCATTCATCACAGTTTTTCTGTTCTCTCACACTTGCCTTTCTTCTTCTTCTTCTTCTCCTCAACTCAAAACCCTAGATTCGTAACTGTTCCTCTTCGTCCTTCCAATCAAGGTAATTTCGCACACTATGCTCACTTGTTTAATAATTTATTAATCATTTCTCATGGCAATTAGGTGCTTCCCCTTTAGATCCAGTTGATTTGAATCATCCTTCGTGCTATGCAGTTCCTTCGAGATAGCATGTGATGTTTTGTTTGTAGTATCTGTAATTTGCTTGCTGTGTGTTTTTGCAGTGAAAACCTCGATGGCTGAAGTGGATCAGAACACGAGCGCTGAGAATGATACGGAGGAAACAGTTGAGGCGGAATTGCAGGGTGGCGAGGAGGCGGTTGTTGCTGAGAAGAGGTGGCCGGGGTGGCCTGGGGAGAGTGTGTTTCGGATGTTAGTTCCTGCGCAGAAGGTTGGGGGCATAATCGGACGTAAAGGAGAGTTCATTAAGAAAATTGTGGAGGAGACTCGAGCTCGCGTTAAAATTCTTGATGGTCCTCCTGGAACTGCGCAAAGGGCTGTAAGTCTCTTCTACTTCACTTCTCGTGATTCTCATACACTCTAACTTCTTCAATTCCGCTTATGTGTATCTTGCTGTCTAGTTACTTGCAACTTTGTTTCTTTTTTCTTTTGTTGAGGGAATACGGTTTGATATTATTTTGTTGTTCATATTCCAGCTGCTTGTTGTTGGGCTAGTATTTATCTGGAATCTTTAACGTGCTCTTGTGCTTTTTTTTTTCTTTCTGTAATGCATTTATTTTATATTATGACCGAGAGGTTTTGATTGAGCTTCTCGGAGATTGGAATAGTGGAAATGTTGATGCTATTTGCTTTTCCTTGGAGGTACATGGGATAGCATTGAGTTATATGTTTTATCCATAGTTTAACAATTATTGAATTAGATATCAGAAATGAACAGAAACTGAGAAACTGTTTGAACTCATGCGGTCTCCTTTTCTGAATTTAGGGCTAATGTGGTAGATGTTTACCTTATACGTATGCATTGGGGTATTCTCTATTTAGTCTTTGTCCTAATTGCTTATAATATTTACATTAGAAAACATTAGGAGAGTCAACGTTCCTTTGCATATATTGGAGGTTTGATTCCTCTTGAAGAACTGGAATTTATGTTTCGTGCATCACTTCAGAGTAGCTCTAGTGGTGCTAATTTTCTAGTGGAATTGAGATTGTTGTTGGTCAATGATGTTATGATGGATAACAGATAGTGGTTGTGTTTCCTTCAGCTATCTTTCATGACATTTCCAGTGTCCACTTGGTTGTACCCAGAATTTTTAATTAAAAATATTACAGCAATAAAAGATATAGCTTTTTCATGGTCTAAAAGTCTAAAGTGGGACCTTACTCATGTGCTACAGTAAAAAAGAAAAAAAAACTAAGGTGAAGAAGATGAAGCTAATTCGAAATGAAGACTAATGGCAAGAATCCACAGAATATGAATATAATTCTAACGGGAAATGAATCTGTGCAGGGTCAATGTTCCAATTTTAAAGGCAACGACTCAATCATCAATTAGGTCCCAATATTGAAGAACCAAAGTTCCAGATGCAGGGATCAGCATTGAGCATTGCAAAGTGCTGAAAAGTTTGTTAACATGTACCACGAAGCTCTGCATTCCATCTGGTAAATTCAAAACCTGGATGATTGATGTCTTGCCGCAGATTGCAAGCAATGAAAAGAAGCTTATAACCAAATCTAATACTATACTTAAACCATCAAAACTGAAGTATTTTTTATTGTTATACATGTTATGGAAAAAAAGGATACCGAAAACTACTTAAGTATCAATCAACTCAATCATAGCACATGGAGCTTCTCCGTATTAAATGATAGTTATCATAGTAGTTCTTTACTAGATAATCTTGACCATACTGTTATGTAATTAGCTAAATGCACTCTCGTAAACTGAGATTCAAATATTAAGGAGTTAGAAGACACTTCCACTGTGACGTGCATCTTACATCTTGTGACATGTTATAAAAGTTATTGCTCAATTAAAGTTATTATGTTTCAGCTTGAGACTTCCATTGTTGCAAGCAATTCTTAAGTCTGTTTTAGTTGGTTTAATAAAAGCAGCGAGGAGGACTTTTTTGTGGTATATGTAATTTATGGAGCTATTCATATATTGGTAGAAGAGGGCTTGGAAGGGAAATTTAAGGTGATATGCTTATAGATCACTACTCAAGTAAGAAAAATGGGGGGAATGCCTAGGAAACTGTATATAAGGTGTAGAAACGGGGGAGGAAGGAAAGGTGGTTCTTGGTCAGGTGAAGAATTAGGGCTGTGCAAGCTTTAAATTATACCTTAGATTTCCATGATTAAGTCTAAACTCACATTTTGAGGTTTATTGAAGATGCTCATTAAGGTCTCATCTGAATCACGTTCCATCTATTCATCCTACTTGCTTCTAATGAACATTGTGCTTCCATGGCTGGCACTTAACCAAAAGTTGTTTAACATTTTAATTTTCAGATTTTACTATCTGGTAAGGTTAAATTATTAAGAAGGACCTGATGGTGAATAAATACACTTGAGCATTTGGGTATTAGTAAGCTTAATGGTATGTGATTCCTGTAGCCGATCTCACTTAGTGGGCTGAGACAATTATTGCTATTGTACCATCAGATCAGGTTGTTATGTAGATTAATTAGGTGAAGAGTTATTGTGATAAGGTCTTGATCACAATGAGCTGTGGAACTGTTAGAAAACTGTCTGATGGTGAATGATTTCTTCTGGCATCTTGTTGATAAGTAAGGATATAGAGATTAATTGCGCGAAGAAAATATCACAAAGAGGATTTAAATTATTACATTTTGAAATATTCAAAATTGCTTGCTTGTTTGCTCTCTTGCTGAGCTTGACATTATATGTGGCATGTAATATCATGGTAATTAATGTTTTTGTTTGGTGTATTATTGCCAGTTAAAGTTAAATTATTTTTTGTTTTCCACCCTAATTAATGTTTATGTATTATTGTGATACATAGATATTAGAGATATTGTGCTGATGGTTGATACTGTTATTTGTTCATTTTGATTAGGTAATGATATCTGGTAAAGACGATCCTGATTCCTCTCTTCCTCCTGCTGTGGATGGCTTATTGAGGGTTCATAAGAGGATTATTGATGGTTTGGAGAGTGATTTTACCCACACACCTTCAGGTGCAGCCGGGAAGGTTTCTACTAAACTTCTAGTGGCAGCCTCTCAAGCGGGAAGTTTAATTGGGAAGCAAGGAGGAACTGTAAAATCTATCCAAGAAGCGTCCAATTGTATTGTTAGAGTTCTTGGAGCAGGTTCTTACTCTTTTTTATATAACATTTTCCCATGTAGTTGTTACTTTTGCGTTATTGTCTTTATTCATTATTTTAGAATTCGGTATTTTCATGGATTTCATTTTGGTTTTTATTATTTGAACATGATTTTAAGCCATGATTTACAATCTAATTATAGATTAAGCCATGATTTTGGTTTCAAAAGATTGTTACAATCTAATTATAGTTTTCAAAACATTCTGGAATCTTCGTTGTCTATCCTTAACTGAACATTATTGCAGGAACAGTTTACTGGAGTGGTATGAACGAATTATGGAGAAAATAATATCTATTACTATGTTCTGGTTTATGCTTTCAAATATAGTATTTTTGAAGATTTGAAGCTCTTTTCCAATCTTTGCATTTTGGTCCGTTGGTGGGCTGTTTGACATTCTGTAGTTGATAACCATCTGCATCGTCTTTCTCTTCTGCAGAAGACCTCCCAATTTTTGCACTTCAAGATGACAGGGTGGTTGAAGTAGTAGGGGATGCTAATGGAGTACATAAGGCACTAGAGTTAATTGCTTCCCACCTAAGGAAGTTTTTAGTTGATCGTAGTGTAATTCCAATTTTCGAAATAAATGTAAGTGTGATTTAACCTTACACTCGTGAAGAATATTTCTTTATAATAAGACGCTAAATGCTTCTAAGAGCCTGTTTGTTTACATTTTTTGAAGTAAAAATCTTTTTTAAAAATTTAGTGCTTGTTGAAAGTTTTGAAAGAATAGACGTTGAATAAATCAATTTTTTTTTATTATTTTGAGTAGCTTGTGAACAAAAGCTAACTATTTAAAATAAAAAAGTTCTTTTTATATTGTTACCAAATAGAAATAGCTTATACTTCACAAAATAATTCTAAACAAAAAATTATTTTTTAATACATCCTTAAAATCACCTTTTTATTATAAAAATAACAAGCCATAAATTATTATTTCTCCAGATGCAAATAGCCAATCCCCATCACCCCGAGCACATGCCACCCCACCAATCTTGGGGTCCACCTCAGGGCCTTCCTCCAAATGCTGGTGGAGGTCCTGGTTTTGGACCTCCTTCTCAATACATGCCACCTCCAAGACAACTTGATAGTTATTATCCACCAGCCGAGATCCCTGTTGAAAGACAGCCCCATCAAGGTATATCTGCCTATGGAAGAGATGCTTCAATAGGCGTTCATGCATCTTCAAATGCTCAATCTGCACCTTCCGTAGTCACACAGGTACTTGTGCTTCTTGGAAAATTGTATTGTAGTAATTCTCATAGAAAGCTGTAATTGTTCTTAGAAATTGTGGGTTTGTATTTGGTGGAAATTTGTTGACTGCCGTTTCTTCTATAACTGTTGTAAACCTAGCTGGTTAGTCACAATTTCCCATTTAAGTTGATATGTAGCATTTCTTTTCAGGTTAGATTTAAGATAGCTGAAGATGATGCAAAATGCACAAAAACTTGGTTTTTTTGCTTAAATATTTAGCTAAACGAAGTATGTGAAATATCTTCTTCAGTTGTTTATTAGACATGGTTTCCTGTTTGGTTAGTAGTTTATGTTTGACATTAGATGGAACTGTGGGTGCAGGCAAACACTATTTGTGTAGCTATGTATTCTCGCATTTGGGGTTGGAGAATATGCAATATATAAATATTACTTAGACTTGAGTTCCTGTTCTTTATAAAATGTATTACTTTTTAATCACGATGAATTTTTTTTGCTATTTTGGCAGATCACGCAGCAAATGCAAATTCCTCTATCGTATGCTGATGCTGTCATTGGAACAGCAGGAGCAAGTATAAGCTACATCAGAAGAGCTAGTGGGGCTACTGTTACCATACAAGAAGCAAGAGGTGTTCCTGGGGAGATGACAGTTGAAATCAGTGGAACTGCGTCTCAAGTCCAAACTGCTCAGCAACTGATACAGGTATTCTGATCTTGGTCTTTTGATCAACATAAAAAAAATAATCTGTGCGATGCTGCAAGTCACGTAAAAATTCTATCTTATTAGTAGTGTGAAATTATTTTGTGAAAAGCTGTTTGCAGTGTTCATAGGGGACATAAAAATATTCATTGCGTTTGAGTTTCATCAAGATTAATCTTTATAACTAAAAGTGGAGAAAACTAGAAGCTGGTTAAATTTCAAAATTACAGTTATCGGTCACAAAGTATCGTCTCAATAAAAAATTGGGAGTAAAATTCTAATATATATTTTTCTTCCAATCTTCCTGTTCACGCTCTCATTTCATTTTCAATCTTATTTTTGTTTCTGAAGAGAGGCTAAAGGTTTTTCTTAGTTTAATGCTAATCTTGCTGTATGTATTATAAGTCTGTTTGTGTTTTTAAGAAAAAAAGTATTTTGTAATAACGTAATTATTTATTTGCAAAATTTACATGTTTGGATAAACTTATTTAGAAAAGCAGAAGCAGGAAAAAAATAGAAAATTGTTTTGCTGCTGCTTCTTTTTTACATTCACTTTTTTAATCACAAACAAATTCTATGTGATTGTTTGAACTGATTTAATGCATGTCTGGTAATACTTAAATTTAGGTAACAGTCGTTTATTTTTCAAAATTTCTCCCTGAGAAAGTTAAAATAAGTTCTCTTAAAAGAGTTGAACCAAACTTGCATTTGCCTCACGTGATTAGTCTGCATGGTAATCAAGCAATACAATTAATGAATGCCAATGTGGTGCAGAATTTCATGGCTGAAGCTGCAGCTGCAGCTGGTGGAGCACCGGCACAGCCGCAAGCAGGTGGGCCTGCTGTAGAGCAAGGATACAATTCTTATCCTGCCCATGCTTCTGTCTATGCTTCTCCTCCTTCCAATCCAGGACATGCTGGAGGCTATAGCTCCGTTTATGGTGCAAACTATGGCTACTAAGCTGGACAGTGCAACTAATGCTTCCACTATTTCAATGTAAAATTCTGGTAACAGAATTAATGTAATAATTGATCAAATCTTAGATTCTTGTGTGACCCTTGTATTGTGTTGTACTCTTAGTCATTTGAAAGATTAAACATGCCACTGATGTATCATCTACTTCTATGATTTTGTCTGATTGGTGCACCTACGTAGCGTCTTTGTTTTCTGAATTACTTGCTAAAGGAACTGCTAACAAGAGCTCAATTTAGTGTGTGGAGGATGTTATTTGTGAATGCCTACCAGACTTGGATTGCCTTAAATCACTTTCACGCAGTTCACATTGCAGTTTAAACACTTTCTTTCCCTGTGTATGGATCTCATTTCATTGTGTAAGGCTGTATGTTTTGAGAAGATTAGCGTCCCACTTCAGCAAATAAAATCAGCTTTTGCGTCTCTTAATACATTTGACGTGAAAAAATAAAAATATGATTTTTTCCAACTTCTTTGTCAATCCCTAACTACTAAGGCTATGTCTGGTTTATCATTTCGTCTTTTCTAACTTATATTTGTTCAGAAAACTTAATTGGTGATAAGTTTGATTTTCCTTAAAATTTAATTAGCTTACTTACGTTTGGCCTGAAACTAAGTTTATTCAAGTGACTTTGCGAAGTAAGCAAACTAGGAGACTCCAATACCTGGGTAATATTGACCATACTGTTATGTAATTAGCTAAATGCACTCTCGATACTTAAATTTTTAGTGTCATTTCATTTGCTTCCATGTGGGAGGGTGTTCATTCAATGTGAAAGACTTGTATTAGGAGGAAGAATATAATATTTGTATAATTTTCAACACTCATTAAGACACTACAGGTACACGGAGTTGATATTCAATTTTAATTCATTCTATACAAAGTCAGAGTTGGAGTGTCATGCTTTTGAGGTTTATTATAGGGAGATCTTCAATTTGGTGAAATTAGAAATATTGACAAGGTTATATTCAAGGTTAATAAATATTATGAATTTCATCATGTATGAAGTATAAATCTATTCTTTTCTATAAACTTCTCAATCTTGATTGAGCTAACCATCATTTTAAACATTTTTTAAAGATATTTTCTTATGATACCACATAGAACAAATCAAAATCATAACTTTAATATTAGTTTGTTAGATATTGGAGATTAAGAGATAAGATAAGCGAAAATGATTTCCTTAATATTAGTTTGTTAGGTATTAGAGATTAAGAGATAAGATAAGTGAAAATGATGTTAAAATAATAGATGATCTAGTAAGTCTTAGACGATTCACTAACTCATTAGACGATCTCATGTGAAGAGACTCCAAATGTGTTTTGATGATGACAAAAAATTACAAAGATGTGCTATGATATCAAATTTATCACGCCAGACGATGAGAAGAAGCAAAGTGTTAGACGATGTCAAACACTAAACATGACAAACGATCAAAGTTCACACTATAATATAAAGTCTAGATCATCTTGAAAGGATGAGTAAGACTCAGTGAACGTAAATCTGGAGAAAAAGACTTGTCAAGAAACTGTCATTGCAAGCACGCTTATAAAGCACATGTTAACATCAAAAGAACATGTCAAACGATGTTCAAGAATGAATAAGCTAGACGATGTCTTCATAGATTAAGCTAGCTTGATGATGTTTACAAAAGAAATTTATGGACAAATAGTGTTAGGAAAAGCTAACACTCATATGCTACACGAGAAAGCTCACAACACGAGATGTTTGAGTCAACATAACATCAATCAATAATGTTTCTACCAAAAACAAGCTCGGAGAGTATAACTTAGCAAGTCGTGCGCTTTTCGTAGTAACCTTCAATCGATCCTTTAGGGCGGGAGAGGTCCACTTGCAAAAGACTCTCCAATAACTAAGTCAATAGGAGCACAAGAATAATACATTCTCTGATGTATGAGTTTAAGAGTATATGATAGAATGAAATGTACTTCCTAAAGATTGAATATATAGGTTGATCGGGTGGTGTCCTTAGCAGACCAATGGGACCAACTTTAACTGCACAAACTCATCTACAATTTTAGGCTTCCTACTAGGAGGACGGGGGACCAAGCTCCCAAGTACCACTATGTTCAAGTACATTCATTTCACCAATCATGATCATCCATGGACGACTAAGAGCCTCGTGAACATTGCTAAGAGCACAGGAGAAAACAAAAGAAGAATAGAAAGGAAACAAACGATGATAAATTCAGAAATTATAAATAGGATATGGATTACAAGTAGATTGAATACTCCTTTAAGAGCAATAGGCCAAGCATGATTAGAGTCAAGAGAAGGCAAGGAGGATGAAAGATCCATGGTACCGAAATCTGGTGGTGGAGGATTTCAATTCTGAGAATCTTCAAGCAAGGATAAATGAGTTATCTATGCTCTATGCTGGTATATGATTAGAGAAACCAGAAATAATCAATGGATCACAAATGGTACAGGAAGAACCTATTGAACAAATGAAGAATGTTCCATGGAGAACAAGAAAAAAGGCATGTCTTTAAAGAAGGTAACATCATATATATATATAATACCTTTTAGTTGATGGAAAATAACATTTATATCCTTTCTAAAAGTGACAATATTCCAAAAAATATACTTAATAACCTTTGTAGAAAACTTGTCAAGACCTAGAGAAACATTATGAATAAAACAAATATACTCAAACACGAGAGACATGATATAGAGGGTTTAGGAAAAATTAAAAAGTATGAAACTTTATTTTCAAGAGAGGAAGAAGACATCATATTGATTAGGAAAAAAGACATTTAACTTATGTAAAATTCCAAAAAGATAAGAATGAAAAAAGCGCAACAAAAAAATATTCCTTAGTATTATCACTTCTAAAAAATTTAATTATCTTCTTAAATTGATACTTACTTTCATTGATGAAAGACATAAATATGAATAAATGTTCAGATATGTATTTCATTAAATAAACCCAAGCACTTAGAGAGAATTTCATCAATGAACTTTACAAAAAAATTAAAATCAAAATGACACGACTTGATCATCAAATATTTTAGAATAGATATTAGAAAAAATAAAATTACATTGTGTATAAGACTTTTAAGGAAAAAAAAATATATAACATGTTTACCTAAGCGGAAAAATCCACAAGCTAAAACTCGAACTTATTTTTTAATAAAAATAAAATCTAACAATTCCTATGCAAATTTTAATTGGTTGTAAAAGTAATCTTTTCCATTTTAATTCTCAAATTCACTTTAACCGTGGGGCCCACCTCTTTTTTAGGATTAAGTGCAATTCAAACCTTGTTCGTACATTGCAGGTGCAGTAAGTGTATGGAAAAGCAAAAGTGACACCAAAAAATGACAAACCAGTATTGACACACATTAACAAACCCAAAACTGTCATTTGCTCTATCCCTTCTTGCAGGCTAAGAAACAAATATTTCATTTTTAAACTTTGAACTTAGAAAACTTTTTCATGTCACTTTATGTTTTTGTCTCTTTTAATCTTGCATTCACTTTTTCACTCTGACGACACTAACGCAACCTCACACCAGTCCCACGCACTTTTTTGTTTTTCTCCCTCTCCATCACGCTTAACACACATTCATCCTCTCCACATCACTCACTTTTTCATTCCTTCAATTCTCCTACAAAATGGCTTTATCCACTCTTTTTCAAGAAAAAAGAACGAAAATCACTCTACACAGGTAAGCGTTGGTGTGCTTGTCTTAGCTCACGCTGTAACCTTCTCACTAGAATCATGGACTCTGTTTCACTCTTGTTTTTCCTTATACATCAAACCATCCACATAATGTTCTAATACAAAACAAAGAAAATAACTTCTAACAATTATGAAATAAAACAGAGATGAATAAAAGAGAAAAAAATGAACAAAATAGTAAAAAAAGTTAAAAGAAATAAGAATAAATATCTTTTTCTTCTTGTTATTAAATCAAAACAAATATTCTAAATATATACAACACTTATTCTAAGTTTAACTAAAAAGAGAAAGAAAATCATAATACACAAAAACAAAATAAAAATTATTCATCTTTATAAAAAGAAACAACTGATAATTAGAAAAGACACACTCAATTATTTTATAATTATTCTATTATATAAAGAGAAACAATTGATAATGATAATAAAAAGACACTCAATTAATATTTTAATATATTCTATATAACTCTACCCGTATTCTTTAATAGTAACAGATAAGAAAAAGTAAGACTAAAACAGAGTACATAATTTTAGTGAAGAGGTTACAGCTAAGTCAAACAGACCAACTTTTATCTGTGGAGTGATTTTCAATTTTTTTTCTTGAAGAGTAGGTAAAGTATTTTTGTAGGGAAATTGAGAGAGTGAAAAAGTGAGTGATCTGGAAAAGATGAATGTGTGTTGTGCGTGATGGAGAGGGAAAGAGTGAATGAGAGTGCGTCGGAGTGGTGTGAGGTTGCGTGAGTGTGAGAGAGAAAAAGTGAATGCGAGAATAAAAGAGACAAAACATAAAGTGAGATGAGAAGAACCCTAAATGTATATTTAATCACTATCATTTTACTTTACTGTACTGCAGTTTATTGTATACAAAATTTGAGAGGTTTGGTTTGAGAAAAAATGTATTACAAATTATAGTTAACTCATAATATTTTTAATCTTTGTTTTAGAAAATTTGAACAAATTTCAGAGTGGTAAGGCATCGACGAGATGGGACTCATAGGCTAGGAGTCTCTACTCGATTCAAGGTATAAATGCAAGGAGCCAGAATATTTCTCTTTTGATACCGCAGGCATTCAGCATTAATGCACCTTCTCTCTCATCTGAAATCAACAGGTATTTTTCCATTTTCACCACCTCTTGTTTTCTTTGATTTTTTCAAGTAACTTTTATCAGAGTAAGTATCCTTCCACTTTTCACATATTTTAAGTCCAACCATCTGCTTCTGATATATGTTAGTATTCTTTGTTCTCGGAAGTTTACAACGGTTGGTTGCCAGAATTTTTGGGACGGCAAAGAGAAGTATTAGAGAACAATGATTTCGGCAATTTCATGGATACCAAAAGGAGTATCAAAATCAGTACCCTTGGTTCTTGATCATTCTCTCCAAGAAGATCTTGAAGAATTTATCCCTCTCCAATCAGGTGAGTGAGACTACGAATAAAGATGAAGATGTGGTGGTGTAGTATCTGACAACATAATCCATGCCTTGAAGGACCTGCACATGGAACGTTATGATGATGAGGATGAACGTATTCATCTATTCATCCATATTTTGCCTCATTCTTTTTCTCTGTTATGTCATTTTCTCTTGCAGCTTATATTGATTACATGAATAAGTAGGATTTGAGTTGTTTAGTTCGGGGACCGGTGATCTATACTATCCAATCAACAACATGGATCCATATCTGAAGATAAAAAATTTAGTTCAACACTTCTATTATTACACGTCTGTTCAGTTTTTGATTTTATGACATTTGTTGTCAGGATTATGATTCTGAAGAACTTGAAGACATGACCAAATTGTTTATTGTGATAAAAGTATATTATACATTTTTCTATATCTGATTAGACATTGCTAGACTTATGAGTAATTTGTTTATGCTCTATCAGGTTTCGATACTTGAGAACAGAGAAAAGGACATGTATCGTCACCATGGGTTTCAAATTTCAGCATTCCCAGCTTTGCACCGCTTGGCTTGATTGCCCCTTTCAAGGAGGAGACAGAGGTAAAAAAACTGTGATTTCTTTGTCATGTATTAACTATTTGTTTTTGGAATTATGCTTTTATTTTTCATATGAAAATTGAATATAATGGTTACTGGTCTCAATCAAACAAGTTCAAGCTTTAGATCGTGAATCTTTTCAATTAGGTAAACATGTTAGATCTTTCTTTCCTTAAAAGTCTGATAGACATTGTAATTCTATTTTTTCTAATATTTATTATGAAATATTTGAGGATAAGGGTGTCACTTCCTTTGATTTTAATTATTTTATAAACTTCATTGATGAATTCTCTCAAAGTACTTGGGTTTATTTAATGAAAGACATGTGTGAATTTTATTCATATTTATCTCTTCAATGAAATTAAGAATTGGAAAGATAATAAAAATTCTTAAAAGTGATAATGCTAAGGAGTATTTTTTTCTTGTGTTTTCTTCATTCTTATCTTCTGAAATTTTACATAAGTCAACAAATTCTCATACTCTACACTAAAATATTATACAGAGAGGAAGAATAGATATCTTATTGAAATTGTTCCCTCTCTAACGCTCAATACTAATGTTCATGTTCATCATACAGTCCTCATTGTTTTTTTTCTGATGAATAGGATGTGTTCTTCCTCCTTGAAAATAAAGTTCCTTACTCTTTAATTTTTCCTAAAGCCTCTAGATCATGTCTCTCCATGTGTTTGGATATATTTGTTTTGTTCATAATGTTTCTCTAGATCTTGACAAGCTTTCTATAAAAGCTATTAAGTATGTCTTTTTGGGATATTCTCACTTTCAGAAAGGATATAAATGTTATTCTCCGATAACTAAAAGGTATTATATATATGTTGATGTTACCTTCGAGGAAATGCCTTTTTTCTTGTTCTCCATAGAACATTCTTCATTTAATAGGTTCTTCATGGACCATCTTGTGAGATATGTGAGAAACTATGCTCTGATTAAAAGCTGTCCAAAATCATTCCAAACATTCTCCTGAAAATTAGTTACATTCTAAAATGGAACATGTTATCACTTATCTGTTTTAGTCATATGGAAGTAGTTCATTTCTCTTTTATTTTAAAATTTAAGCAATGAGTTTTTAGTAATAAGTACGTGAATTTAATGTCTGTGTCAACTGCCCGTATTTGGAGGATAAGAAAGTATTCTTTGAAGCATGTATACCTTGAAACTTACATTACATTATCAGTGTCTCCTTGTAAGTCATGTGAGAAATTCTGCTGATTAAAAAGCTGTCCAAATCATTTCAAACTTCCTCCTGAAAGTTTAGTTACCTCCTAAAATCTTACACATTATCACTTGTCTTTTTTAGTCACATGCATCTATTTTTTTCTCTCCAAAATTTAAGCAAAACTTATCAGTAATAAGTGTGTGAATTTGAGTTTTATGAATAATTTTTAAGAGATATAAAATATAAACTTACAAATTTATAATATTTAAATAATAATAATAAAACAAAATTAATTTATTTATTTCTATCTTTTTATTAATTAATATTATTATTATGTAATATATATATATATATATATATCAAGTTGACACATAGTCATTTGAAACATGGTAGTTGAATAGAGATATAAGTAATGTATCGAAGAGGTGATTTTCTGAATCTTGTATTGTTTCAACCATGGTTGTTGCTCAGGGGAAGTCTGATTTAGTTTGTAAAATACATCGATGACTTTATATGCTATTGATATTTTGGAGGTGACAAGCCTAACAAATTGCAAGCCTATTAGCAATTCTATGGATTCAAATTAGAAATTAATAAGAGACCAAGGTGAACCCTTTTCAGACCGAGATAGGTATAGGAGATTGGTGGAAAAACTCATTTATCTCACTATAAGAAGACCTGAACTTTCTTATCCACTGGGAGTTGTGAGTCAATTTATGCAGAACCCTCACATTGATCAATGGAATGTTGTGATTCACACTCTCAGATATGTAAAGGGGATCCTAGGAGATCAGTGGCATGTTTTGATTCACATCCTCAACTATATAGAAGGGACCTTAGGACATACTGGGGAAATACACAAGTCTTAGGGTATTGTAATGCAAATTGGGCTAACTGTCCCATTGACAAGAGATCTAGCACAAGATATTGCATATTCTTTGGGGGAATCTTAAATATTGGAAAAACATGAAACAAATTGTTGTTGTCCGGTCTAGTGTAGAAACTGAATATGGATCTATGACTTTAGCTACATGTGAACTTGTGTTGTGTGGATTAAACAACTCTTTCAAGAGTTAAAATTTTGTAAAAATAAGTAGATGAATTTGTATTGTGACGATCAAGAAGCTCTCATTGCCTCCAATCCTGTGTTTCATGAGAAACATATATAGATTAATTGTCATTTTGTTAGAGAGAAATTGCTCTCCATGGATCTTATTAGTGAGTTTGTCAATTTTAATAAACAATTTGCGGATATTCTAACTAAATATCTAAGACGACCTAGGATTCAATTTATATGTTTCAAGATTTGTGCATATAACTTATATGCTCCAACTTCAGGAATGTTAAAATGTAATGTTATTTTATTATTATTTCTTTTATATGTATCTAGCTTTATGTTTAGGGTTTAAGATAAGTGTTGCCATATTTTTTAGATTGAGAAAGAGATAGCTCACTTAGTAACATGATATATAATTTTTCATATTACTGATATCATGAAAGCAATCATATATGTATCACTAACTCCTCTCACCACCATTTAAATCATTTGTTAGAAAGAAAAAACAAAATTATTCATTTACTAATTCATTTGGCAGGACAATAATCTTGATCTTTTTTTATATTCTATTCAACATCACTACAATCTAATTGTAGTTTTGAAACATTCTGTAATCTTCATTGTCTATCCTTTCTTAACTGAAAATTAATTATTACAGGAACAATTTACTGGAGTGATATGAATGAATTATGGAGAAAATAATATCTGTTACTATGTTCTGATTTATGCTTTCAAATATAGTATTACTGAAAATCTGAAACTCTTTTCCAATCTTTGTATTTTGGCACGTTGGTGGGCTGTTTGACATTCTGTTGTTGCTAACCTCCCAAAGTTTGCTCTTCGAGATGACAGGGTGGTTGAAATCGATATTGGGGGAGATGACAGTTGAAATCAGTGGAACTGCTTCTCAAGTCCAAACAGCTCAGTGATCTTGGTCTTTTAATCAACTTTAAAAAATTCAATCCGTAAGATGCTGCATGTCTTGTAAATATTTTTTTCAGTTAGACTTCTATCTTATTAGTAGTATGATTTTTTTTTTTAGTGAACAGCTTTTTGCAGTGTTCATTTGAGAGACCTAAAATATTCATTGCATTTTGAATTTCATCAAGATTTATAACTAAAAATGGAGAAAACTAAAGCTAGTTGAATTTCAAAATTACAGTTACCCATCAAAGTATCATCTGAATAAAAAATTGGGAGTAAATTTCTAATTTTTCTTGCAACCTTCCTATTCAGCTTCTCATTTAATTTTCAATCTTTTGTTTCTATGAGAGGCTGAGGGTTTTCTGAATTTGATGCTTGTTAAACCAAACATGCACTTTCCCTACCGTGATTAGTATGCATGGTAATCAAGCATTACGGTTAATGAATGTGGTGCAGAATTTTATGGCTGAAGCTGCAGCCGGTGGAGCACCAGCACAGCCGCAAGCAGGTGGTACTGCTGCAGAGCAAGGATACAATTCTTATCCATTGTTAGCAAGGAACCTTGCTTTACGTTTAGCCTGTTGTCTTAATAATAATTACATTTATACAGTTTTCTCCTCTCTCTGTAAGGTATTTTTCCTAGTTTTTGTAACAGATAAATCGATTCTCATTTTCATACATGTCAAACTATCCGCCTCACATACTGAAGAAAATTAACTACAAAATGGCAAAATAATCATGTAACAAAAAATCATTATTCTAAATTGAAAATGTAATTATAAATTTATCCAAGTGTTTAAGATTAATAAAGGGATTCTATTAAAAAATAACAAATACTTCTTAAAATCTTCAGTAGTAATTATTGTAAAAAATAATTTGGGGCTATTTTCTTTTCCGAGCATGGATCAATTTCATTGTATTCGGCCGTATGTCTTAAGAAGATTAGCGTCGTTTTATAAATTTGACGTGAAAAAATATAAATACTTACATTCGTTCAGAAACTTAAAATGGTGATAAGTTTGAATTTTCTTAAAAAGTAATAAGTTTACTTACATTTGGCCAGAAACTAAGTTTCAATTTAAATCAATACAAAGGTTGGATTTCTGGAATCATTGGAGTGAAGCTAAGAATATTAGCTTTGAAATAAGGATGTATTGAAGTTTTGTATGCGCACCGAAACAATGAAATTAATTGACTATAGATACACAACAGCTGAAACATTAATTCACATTAATGTAAAGAAAATAAAAAAAAAGAGAGAAAAATTGGTGGAGGGTCTAAGCTAGAAAAGCCTAAGTAATAAATAATGAAAAACTAAGGTGTAAGGGGAGACTTAGATGGGAGCTGCACATGTGGTTCTGAAATGACCTGTTTGATTGCAACGACTGCAATGCACAACCCGTTTTACGCGGCCACGGTCTTCTGCTCGGACCCGTTTCTTTCTGGGTCGACCTGGGGGCCGGAGTGACTTAGGAGGGTTAATAGTAAGTTGAAGTTGAAGTTGATCAACATCAGACACCCCCACAACCCCCTCAACCTCAGACAACTCCTTCCACAGAGACTTGTCAGGAATTGGGTGTATGGTCTGTGAGTATGTCTTTCTATAGTTTGCAACAGTAAAACAGCTTTCTGTGAATCTTTGCACATTCTGCCTAATAGAGAGAAGAGCAGCCACAGCATGTGCACAAGGCAAACCATACAGCTGCCACCCACGACATTGACAACAACGGGTCCTAATATCAACAGTGTTTGTTCCTTCATGTGATATAACTTCAAATTCAGCATCAGTGGCACGAAGTACCTGGTGTGTCCTTGCACGATCAAGAGCGTCTGTGACAACTCTCTCAGCTGAAGGTACAAGTATTGATGTCCACTGCATACTGGTCTCTCGCCGCTCGTTAAACCAAGTCATTAGTTGTCTTCTTATGCATTCCATCATTTGAACTATTGGAAGCCCAGATGCATCTAGAATCCATGTGTTTAAAGATTCAACTATGTTTGCTGCAAAATGAAAAAAACTTTGCCCCTCGAAGTATGCAGTAGCCCACAAATGAGGTGGAATTCTTCGAATCCAGTACGCAGCATCTTGTGATATTTCTTCAATCTCTAAAACTTTTGCTTCAAATTCAAGTATGGTAAGAACTTGAGCTGCTTGCCATAGAAGATCAACAAGTATTGTGTTATTAAACTCCTTGCGAAAGCTGTCACTCAAGTGCCGCATACAAAATCCATGGAAAGCAGTGGGAAAATTTGCTTCTACACCGTCTACAATTCCCTTCTGCCTGTCAGACAAAATTGTGAGCCTTGGCATGTTTTCAGTGTTTGTCTCCATCAGGTTATGGAGTTCAGACAGAAACCACATCCAATTATCCTCATTCTCCTCATCAACAACACCAAACGCCAAAGGAAAGAGAGCTCCGTCACCATCAAATCCGGTGGCTAGAAGTAATGTACCTAGATACTTGCTCTTTAAATATGTTCTATCAAGCTCCAAAAGTGGTCGACAAGTATTTAAAAAACCATATATTGATGCTTGAAAGGATATGAATAGGCGTTGGAAGCAATTATCAGTTGGATTTCCATAAACAGATGCAATACTGCCTGGATTTGTGCGTTTCACCTGTTCACAGTATTGTGGAAGTAAGCGGTATCCCTCTTCAAAAGATCCACGCATTGCAGCCATGATACGCTCCTTGCCTCTCCAAGCTTGCTTGTATGACAAAGTGATGCCATGAACCCTATGAATCTCTTCCAATATCTCCTTTGGCTTGCAATTAGGGTTCTCCCTTAGCCTTTGCTCCACTGAGGTAGCAACCCATTGCACTGAGGCTTGTTGATGGCCAAGATGTGAAATTCCTCCACATGTGTGATTCTCATGGATTGTCCTAATACTAAAAGTTGGAACACCAGGGAGTTTTGCTGCATGAATGCGCCAGGGACATCCTTCACTTCGGCATTTAGCAGTAAAGCGAGTCTTATCCGATTTTATAGTCTGCATCTCAAAGTGCAGAGCGATTGCTGTATCCCTTAATGCCCTTCGGCAACTCTTAACATCAGGGAATTCTTGTCCCACTGACAATTCATAATTAGGACTTATGGCTAATGTACGAGCCTGAATTACAGGGGATGTGGGAACCATAAGCTGGGATTCATGGACATCCATTTCTTCAGCAGATTCAATACTCATTTCTGGGTTCTGGACCATAGTCATGGCCATGTTCTCATCAAATTCCTGATTTTCTGAAACAGTCAAATCATTGTTCTCTGTTATGGTCAACTCATGGTTTTGTGTGGGAATGGGCATCTCATGGCCATCATGCTCGGGTTTTTGATCCATGGATAGCTCATCTTCATGCCCATACCTGTGAACACCATCTCCATCAACATGGTTCAGTCCCAAACCCAATTCATGGTCATTGGCAATTCCTAAGCCCAATTCATGATCGTGAGTTTGCCCCAGACCCAAATGCTGATCATCAGTTTGTCCCAATTCCAAATCATGGTTCCCACTGAGACCCAAACTGTGATTGTGGTTCAGCACCAGTTGCTGGTTATGACCAAGTGCTAAATTATGACCCTGGCCAATTATCAAATCATGATTAGTCATTGAAGACATGAATCACTATATATCACGACAATGAGAATTTGCGGATAGAACGCCAGCTGCAAGAAACCAGATAACAAAAGACAAGTCAGATCAAATCATACAAATGTGAAGCTTAATGGTTATACACAACTAGATACGCTGAAAACTGAAAACTGAAGAAAAAAAACAGTTCAAAGGAGGCAAGGGAGTGAAGATACACCAACATTACCAAATCCAGTAACAGTATGAAATTCATACAAACTAGACTCGGCTACAAAGATGGGATGCATAAAGTACAAAACGCTCTCTCCGCTCTTAATAACCTAACTACCACAAGTTACAAATCCCAAATTTCATAATACAATGTCAAGTGTTAAGTACAATTACACTATAAGGATTACAGAATACAAGTCCATGATTGTACAGTACACTGTCAATAACTATAAACATGCCACTCGAACTTCATTAATTTATAAACCGTCCCACAAATAAATTGAAATCATAGGGTACACAATAAAAACCACCCCTTTTAAAACCGAGAGAGAAAACATCAATTTTGCAATCCAAATAAATTGAAGAAAAAATTGCATTGAGCTCAAGTTAAGAGTGGTGACTCCAGTGAAGCTAACCCGTAAAAAACTTCAACAAAACCCCCCCAGTGAAGATTTGAACAAAAAAGGCAAACTTTAAAAGGGAACATAAAATCCCAGCATAATTCAAAGCGATAATTAAACAAAAATTAAAATGTCGAAATTACAAAGCACGACCCCCAAGAATTGAAGGCAATAAATATGTTGACGATGAAGAGAATGAGAGTGAAATTACCTGAAAGATTGAAACTTGGAAGAAAAAAAACGGAACCCTAGGTGGGAATGGAAAGGGGTTGATCGAAAAAAAGAAGAAACGGGAATTTGAAAAAATGGCGGGGAAGTGGAGAAAATCGGAATTAGAAGAAGAAGGGTAAGGAGAAGAGAGGAAGATTGGGAATTAGAGGGTCCTCATGGGAAATCCATACCTTCAACCAAGCACCAACAGAGGGTATTTAGGTCAAACGAAACCACCCTCTTCTCTTTTCTTTTCCTTTCCTTCTAATTACTCTTTTGCCCCCACTTCCAGATTATGCTTCAAATATGCAACATTTTATCTTAATCATTTATCTTCACTAAATCATTTATCTTAATCAATACTTTACATTTTATTTTTCTATTCAAAGTTTTATGCCGTTACTTAACTATGTATTAAATACCAAAAACTTATTACTACACTAAAACTCATTCAATTATATTCTTTCTTTATCAGTACATTCTAACTCTTCACTTGTTATTACAAACATTTTAAGTCATTATTATTCAATTAAAGAAAACTCATGCAATAATGTGCTAACACCTCATTAAATACTTTTTTTCAGTTTTTTTTACATGTCTTTTAAATTTTATATCCAAAAATTAAGAATGTAATTCTACCTCTTGATTCTTGGTTTGAGATGTTTAATTATACATCTATAGAAAGTGAGAAAACAAATTAACATCATAAATAATATTTATTAACTACTACTTAAAAAATTATTAAATAAAAATTAATTTTTTAAAAAATAATTAATTATTATATTGACTAAATTGTATATTAGAATTTAAAATAATTTTTATTATTAATAAATAACTTTTAAATTGATATCAAATTAGCTTTCAAGATTTTAGCTACCAATTATTTAATTATTTATATTACATAGTTGAGTTGATAGTTAAAATCTTATATATCAATTTATAAACTATTTATGAATAATAAAAACTAATTTAGATATAATAATGTTCTTAGTTTCTAAAATAGTATCTAATTTACTCAATATAACTTATCTTTAAAATTGATTTATATTAAATAATTTTCTTTTTCTGATTGTCTTAAAAAACTTATTGTTTTTAATCTTTAATTTATTTTTAAATTAATTACTCTTTATTTCATTTCATAGTAATGATATATTTAAATAGTAAAACTATTTTAATAAATTTATTTAAAAAAATACATGTGTATCATCATTATTGTTATTAATATGTAAAAGAAACATTAAATTGGAGTCATTATATAACAAAAAAAACAAAAAAAACTATAAATAAAAAATGTGGATAAGAGTGTGATCTAGAAAGACTGGTGTAAGTATTTCTTAAATGGTAACAATTTAGAAAGTAAGAACTATTGATTTATCTGGACAAATCTTACTCCTCTAACAATTCAAGCAAAACAATTTATTTGGTATGAATTTTAAGTTTAATTAGTCTAATCGAATATAATAATAATTTATATAAATATTAGATTTATAATTTATAAAGTCATAAAAAAGTATAAAGAAATGTGAAATATAAAGTAAATAATAGGTGGTTAAATATTATTCCTACTATATAAGTAAATAAAAAAATATTAAAGTATTTTAAAATATTAGTAAGTTAAACTTGCAATATATATTGAACAATAAAATCTACCACTTGAATAATAATTTGTTACTTGAAAATGTCACTTAGTAAAATAGAAGATGCACTTCAAAAAAAATTAAATTAAAAGTTTCACACTCAACTTCTATCTTATTTTAAAACAATAAATAATCGCATAAGCAAAATATATAGATAGCAACAATTTTAAAGTATATTAAAATAACAATCATCTGTATAATCCTACACCTACAAAATAATTTTTAATGCAGTGTCACAAGTTTTCAAACTTGAATATAAGTCTTAAATTCCTCGATCAATACAATTTTAATTTATCACATAACAATAAACTGAACAACTAAACAAATTAAATTCGCTGATAAAATTCAAAACAATTATCATTATTCACATATTTCAAATTAACTAATTATGAATTCACATGTAAGAATATAATAATTCAACACAACTTTTCAATTCTCAAAGCTTAATAAAGAACAATAATTAAAATCTTAATTTCTAATTACTTTATTCATAATGCAATCATGAAATTATATAAGTAATTCAACTTAAATATAAAAATTTTACTAGTTTGCTTATAATTTTATGATATCTTATTACTCAATACTATTATATATTGTTCGTAGTTCGTAATTATATATATATATATATATAATTACTAGTAATTTGATTATGATTCAACCACTAACTGATAGTAAATTTTGAAAAAAATTATAAATTTTCCCAAAAAAATCTTCAAATTTCAAAGTCAGGCAAATATCACTGTATAGAAAAAAATTGTGTAAGTTTTTACTTTACTAACTAAAATCCATATTATGGCTAAGAGTCATTTTTATCATGGCTTTGTTATGATTGATGATGCATTTTTGTCACATAAATAACTAGATTGATTATGTTAACACTGTTAAAAGATAGTAAAATCAATGGTTGAAAATTGTAACACTATCGATATAGTATAATTTGATCATATTATATATATAACGAGCGTTTTATATAAGAATGAAACGGATATATACAATTTAATGTTATTTGACTGCTTAAAAAAATATCATTTAATTTGTTTAAATACTCAAATAAGTGCAGTCTATTTTATTCTAGATACAATATAATGACACAATTAATATTTATTTTTCATTGCTTCATTTCGATCTTTAGTTTTCCTCAGTTTTGATTCTAGATTTTTTACATAGTAAGAGATATCTTACACAACCATTGTCATAACAACTGTATATTTTTTATTTTTGTAGAGTACTGAAACTGGTGCAAGTTATACTTGGGATTACATCATTTCACATATATATATATATATATATATATATATATATATATGTGGTGAGAAAACTAAACTGTAAGCAAAATATAAAATTAGATCAAATAAAATTAGATAAAATATTTCAAATTATGACAATTCTAGTTAGATTTGGTTCGTAGGTATGGAAAATCCTCCCATTTTTAATTCACACATTCATAACATAATAAATTAAATATTACCAAATTGATTTAATCAGCAACATCATATATGTTAACTAACAATTAACTATAATAAAACTCAAGTTTGTCTGTGTTTGCACATCTTGGAGCATTCCACTTCAATCATCCACACTGAAACTGGTAAGATCAAACATTTTGTCTCTACCTTTCCATTTATTGAACAAGACCCTTATCCAATAAGTATCTTAATTACTTTAAATATGAACTACATGCAGTATAAGATAATATTTAATATTGATAAATAGAGTGAGAAAAAAAATAAAGGGGCAAGTGAAAATTTATAAATACCAACCTATTATTATTTATTACTTATTGTATAACAAAAAGGTATTGCAGTTTAAATAAAAACTTTAACCAGCCAAATAGTCTAAAATGTCCCCCATGGAGACATCATTGATATTTTAATAGCTTCCTGATATCAGCCTTATTACCCTCAATTCATGTAACTTGGATATGTGGATTCTCTTACTGAAGGTGGAGTTGAGTGCGTCAGGTTGAGACTCTTGAATCTTTTGAAGGTGTGTTGGCAAACTTCCAAGAAAGCTGGTCCATTCCATTGTAGAATCTAGTACCTGCTACATCACCAGTGGGAACCGCCTCAGAAATTTCTCTCAGGTCCTGTTTTGACAGTTTCACTGCTAAGGCTCCTAGGTTTTGATCCAGGTTTTTAATCTTAGTTGTTCCTGTAAAGGTGCAAAGAAATTGATGAGGAACAATCATGCACCTATTTATGAACACTGAACATATTTGTGCTTCAAAATGCTTTGGATATAACAGTTCAAACTTTTCAAAATACTTTATGTATTCCTCAATATTTATCAATGACACGATACAAGTTAAATAAAGCCTTGGTAAAAGCTGCAGGGAGATTGGATATAGAGCTAAAGAAATCAACAAATATTTTTAATAGGTCTTCCTCCTATAGAACTTTATGAAACTAAGCACTTGAGAAGGCAAGTAGATATTTGCATAGCAAGATATACAATCTAATTAAATGAGTAGACCTTCAATCAGCAACATTAGTACATAAGAAAAAACTGAGTCTTTAAAACATGGAATGCACTATTATACTGCACCAGTTCTTCAATTATTTGACCAGTATAAAAAGTACATGACTAAACTCTCTGGTTTCAAGGAAGCTGTTGCACAACAGAATGACTTCTGTTGAGGAGATTCAGTATAAAGGTTTTTCAATGTGCTCTACGGTTCTTTATGTAAGCAACAAGAAGAAAACACTTTTTCACTTTTTTTAATCTAATATTGCCTTGGAAATCTGGTCTTGATGGCAGCAAAAATTTTCTGGTATACATTTCTTCTCTTATGTTGGTTTTGTTCAGTTTATTAAAGCTGGAGGTAGCCCCTAGTGAAAGATGTTCCCCTGACTGCTGTTACGATGCTGTGAAGAATGAAATCATGATAGATTTCAACAAAACATAGACCTAGATTCGGCTATACACACTGTTAAAGATTACATCAAATTATCAGGCAATTCTTCCATAAAGTTACATCAAATTATCAGTTAATTCTTCCACAAAGTTACATCAAATCATCAGTTAATTCTTCCAAAAAAAACTATGAGGAATGATATCTTCTCAGATTATTCTGTGGTTTCTCAGAGGTAGATGGAGGAAATACATGAAGAATTGTGATGCTATAGAGTTTAAAGTATCTCACATCTTTCATGAAGGAAATTGTGCGGTTATTAGTCTGGAATTTTTTCCATGTTTCGTGTTGTTTAATTCTTTTTAAGGAAGCTTGTTCTGTATGTTTTTGAGCATGGATTTGGTTTGTTCCTCTGTGTTTCTTTTTTAATGGATTTTTTCTGGACTTGCAGACTGAAATGTCAAGGTTAATAGTGATGTTTAACAAAGTTTTTTTTAAGAAAAAAAACTATAGGTGCATAATAATTTGTTCAGATTGGGAAATAAAATAATAAAAATAATAAATACTATCTTCTTGGTACATAGGATACCAGTTCAGACCAGAGAGAGTATCTGATAGATTGTCACTCACCAGGGATAGGAATAACATCCTCTCCTTGTTGGAGAACCCATGCTAATGCCAACTGAGCAGGAGTGGCCTGATGCTTCTTTGCAAGGATTTCAATTCGTTCATATATATTCTTGTTCTTCTCCAGGTTCTCTGCTTGGAAACGTGGATGTCTTTTCTGACAAGTTAAATAATAACCATCAGCAAACAATATAACCTTTTTTTTTAAGTATAATTTTATACTCTTTTTATGTGAGAAAAAGATATAAGTCGGCATTCCCTGCATAACCATTTTAAGTTTAAATACTACATGTATTTGCAATGAAGACAACAAACCAACAAAAATTATATTCAATAATGAGAATTGATTATTTGTCACATCTTAACAATTCCATTTCCACCTTATGCAGTAGAAACACAGGTGAAACTGTAAATGCTACAATGATATATACCAGGTTGCTAATTGCAGGCACATTTTCCAGAACTCCTTTTCCCCCAAAAAATCCACGACCCAGAGGACTATATGGTACAATTCCAATACCAAGTTCCCTGTACCAATAGAAGCATTACAAAATTGAAGTCAGATTAACACAAAAATGTATTATAACTTTTCTTTTCATTTTCCTTCTTTTACTGTTCTGTTTTTCTTTAATATAAACATTCACAACTCACATTTTTTATACAACAGGCGCAGGGCACGAACTTAAAAAAAATGGAACTAACCTGCAGAGTGGGATTATCTCTTCCTCAACGTCACGAGTCCACAGAGACCACTCTATTTGCACAGCTGTGATGGGATGAACTGCGTGTGCTCTCCTTATAGTATCTGGACTCGCTTCAGATAACCCAATATACTTCACTTTACCCTCTTCCACCAGTCTCTTAAGTTCACCCACCTAAAATATAATAAGGAGTGACAAAATTCAGATAACATCAACAGCTTTATAATGTGTTCTGCTACATATGAGCAAAATCATAGATAGATTTCTGAAAGGAAGAAATGATTAACTGTTTCCTCTATAGGTATAGATTGGTCCACTCTATGCTGATAATAGAGATCAATGTATTCAACATCAAGACGCTTCAAGCTAGCTTCACAGCACGAGCGCACATATTCAGGCGAACCCTTGATCTGAACATTAGAGTCTCTTCCCATAATACCAAATTTCGTGGCTATCTGGATCTTTTCTCTGGGTAGCTGCTTCAAAGCCTTGTCAAACAAAACCAAAAAAGAAAATGACAAACACAACAACTGACTAATAAAGGAAAATTTGCAGTCATATATACACTTCAATCCATTCCAACACAAGCATGATTACTTGAAATCAAAAGAAATAATTTGTACCTTCCCAACCAAAAGTTCATTGGCATTAGCTCCATAAACATCAGCTGTATCAAAAAAGGTAATTCCCTTACTGAAGGCATAGTTGATAATAGAAATGCCATCCTCTTCTGGGAGAGGATCATTGTACGCTCCAGTTAGGCCCATGCATCCGAATCCCAATTTTGAAACCTGTAATAGAAAAAGAAACACAAAAATGAATATTACGCATTAGTAGTATGAAGATAAGAGAAGCATATTAGACACTGTAAGTAAGAACCTCAAAGCCTTGGGTCCCAAGTTTAACTCTTTGAATGTGTTGCACTTCCTCCATTGTTGTTTAGTTGGTGATTCAAAGATTCACAGTCTCTTCTTTTCTACTCCTTTTCCATTACAAGTGAGGTGAGGCCTTTATATAGGAATCAGAAAAGCTCGTTCGCTTCGTCATTCAGTGCGTCAGAGAAACCCATCTTTTCATCACTCATTACGTTTCCACTATCCTAATTCAAATTCGACCTAGTGTCTTTTCAACGACAGTTTAATATTATTAATTAAAAAATTATAACATATAAAAAAAAAGGATTAATTTCATATACCATACTGAACTAGAATAATAATAATATCATAAAATTATATATATATATATATATTGATCTTTTTATCTCAAACTTATGGAATCCATTTTTTAATTCATCCTAAACTTATGGATCTTGCTTTTATATATATTCTTTTAACTTTCTCTATTTTAATGGTGAAATTCAAAGAAAATGTAGAACTTTGTTTTTTTAAATGATTATGTAACGAATAACTCATCGTACTGTTAAATTACTCACATAACGAAGTAAAATATTATAAAAATCAAAATAATTTTTTAACTAAGGATAAAAATTACATTTGTTAGTTTTACTCACTTGTGTCAATTAATTGACAAATTATTATTTTAAACAAATCCTGTATGAATCAAAATAAAAGCAATTTTTTATAAAAATTTAAAACATTTTTTATTAATACATATAAGTAAAATTCGCACATTTACAGAGACCTAATTATAAATTAATGTTTGTATTCTCCTTAAACAATGGGATAAAATATTGTTTTAAAGGATGCTTAAGAAAATAACGCTCCACGGTTATCCGTGTCTTTCAAAAACGGTCAACGGAATCTACACCAAATCCAAAACCAATTTAGGGCTGCTCCGTACATCTATATTTTTTTTTAATTTTATTAAAATGAATATTTTTTAATAAAATTATCAACCTGGATAAATCAGATACAGAACTTCATTTTAAAGAAAATGTGCTTTGATTGCATGATTTTTAGACTTTCAAAGTAAAGTTATATTGGGCAATACAACTTTAGTGACAGTGGAAATGAATTTTAAACTTTCAATGTAGATATAATGTGCTATACAATAGCTTAAATTCTGTTTGAATTGAGAAGAGTATAAGGATTGGAGAAAGTTAATTTGTAAGAATTTAAAATAAAAATGTAAAAAAAGTGAGTATATTGTGTGATATATTAAAGTTGATTTGTGAATAAAGTTTCTTAAAGTCTTGATGTAATAGTTGTAAATGAGTTTTTTTTTTATAAAAGATATAAAATGTTAGTTTACAAATTTATTTATATATTTAAAAAATTTAAATAATAAAACATAAGATTTTTTTTAGATTTTTATACTATTGAATAATTTATTTCGGTATGTTTAAATAATTATTTTTGAAAAATATATGAGTTACTTAATATTCAAACATGGAAAGAATCGCAAAAATAATATTATTTAACATATACAAATGTATTATTATACTTATTTATATTAAATTAGATTGTATGTAAATACATAACTATGTAGATATTTTAGAGGACATTTTACAATATAAATATTATATGTAATGCGAACTGTACAATAAATTTATTTATAGAGAAGAGAAAATATATAAAACAAATATTAAATATTTAAACCCTAAATCCTAAACTCTAACTCCTAAATATCATACATTTTTTTTATTAACAACATATCATTCAATATAATGAAAAAATAATAAAAAAATATTATATATATCATCATGACAAAATCAAAAATAAAAACAAAAGAAAAGAACACCACTATCTTAAGTATTTTTTCTTTCCAATTTTTATATATGAGAAGAGGGGTGAGAAGAGGGGGAATGGCTCTTTACATGAATTCATTTTCTCTCATTTCCTACCCATCATTTTCTTTTATCCAAATTATGAATATTCTCTCACATCTTTTTTCTTCAGGATTGAAATTAACCCAATTCAGTTATATTTTTTTAATTTACAATGAGTTCTATTTTTTTTTCTATTTATGATAAAATAAAGAAAAACTGAACTATTATATGAATTGAATTAAATTAAAAACGGTTATATTTATTTATTTTAATATAGAAATAACTAACAATGTAAATACTCTCTCTATTTCTGTATAATATCAAATTAACTAATTTAATTTAGGTTTTTAAAAATACTTTTTTAATTTATTCAAATTTAGTACTACGTTATGACAAGCACAAAATCAATAGCTTTATTTAAATAAGTTTACTTTTGTAATTTGACAAGATTATCTCCAGCAATTAGCTCAGTTTTACAACATTTTACTAGGCCGAGTCGAATTTCCTTTTACTCAACTCCAAATTAGTTTGCAGCTCAAATTAACTTTTAGATACACATGGTTAAAAATATAATTTGATAATATTAAATAAGAAGATATTATAATTTGATTATATCAAATAGGAAAACATGTTAATAAATATTTCTCTATATTAATGATTATCTTTATTTCTTATTATTGTATCTCTCTTTCATATAAATAAAAATACTGACATCTATACAAGTTACAGTCAAATCCTCTCGATACCAATTTAGGATTTATACCAAAATAAGGTCATGCACATTGGGGTTTGGACATATCATCCTTGTAATAAGACCAATAAAGAAGAACACATTTGGTTCCTTAAACATGAGTTAAACCCTCACGTTTAATTGTAAGTATATATAAAAACAATCAGAACTTTTGCTTAATACATAATCAGGTAGTACTGCATTTTAAACTAAAAACTTTAACCACCCAACCATCACGTGTCCATAGTTGAGTTGGACTCTTACTAAGTTATTATGCATACTGCTAAAAGAAAACTCACAACATATCATATCCTTATATACTACATCTGCATAATGCACTGGCAGCTTATAATCGTACTAGTTCTTGCATCTCATGAATTGCCAACTGAAAATGATTTACTATGTCTTAAGTTGAGACCCTCGGATCTATTGGAGGTGTGTCGGCAAATTTCCAAGAATCTTTGTCATTCTCAAAGAAGTATCGAGACCCTGCTACATCTTCTATGGGAACAGCCTCAGAAATTTCTCTCAAGTCACTTTCTGTAAATTTCAGTGATAATGCACCGATGTTTTGATCAAGGTTCTTAATCTTGGTTGTTCCTGTAAAAGTACAGTCAGAGTTGTACATTTGTGGTGAGTAAAAAATTGATAGCCTACCTGTTAAATTTAGATAGATAGATAAATTGTCCTTGGTTATAGCAGTGATCCACCAAAGACTCAGAATTATTGCATATCTGATTACTCTTCCGACTACCAAATGGCACAACAAAAATCTACTATCTAACAAATGTCATAACAATGGACTTGGTGAAAGATAAAATACTCTTACTTTAAATGCTTTAGGAAAACTGCATACAGAACAAAAGAAAATCATCTCATTATTTTCATCAAAACTTATTCTTGTTGAAGAAAAAAATATAACCACTTGAAAAGACAATACATAATCTGGGAAATGCCTGAGATGACTATAAAGTTCATTTATAGAACTTCATTGAGAAGCTTCAGCAAGTGACTTAGTACACTAGATCGTTCTTGCGCTGCAGTTGGATGCTATATAAGCTAATTCTAGTAAATGGTCAACTTTCCCCTATCTCTTCAATGGGAAAAAAAGTAAAGTTAACCAAAAGTTTTCTAATGTCTCTAACCACACATTAACAGGCCACAAAGATAAGCACGCTAAATGCACAACTATATCGCCCACATATTCTTGAAGAGTCTATATTTATACTCTTTCTTGACCAGTGTTCAAGGGAAGTCATAGAAATATGTTAGCATAATAAGTTGTTCCGATTGAAGAAAATAAAACCATAATCCTGAATCCTTATACACTGAGATACTAATTTGGAGTAGTTGGTATTTAAGATATTTTATCACTTTCTCTATCTTAGAAAGGTAACCATATTTTGTCACTCACCAGGAATAGGAACCACATCGTTTCCTTGGTGGAGTACCCAAGCTAATGCCAATTGGGGAGGAGTGCAGTGGTGTTTCTTTGCAAGGCTTTCTATTCGGTCGTATATTAACTTGTTCTTTCCCATGTTCTCTGATTTGAAGCGAGGATGGTATTCAATCTGCCAAATGAAATTACTAGCCATTAGGCAATCAGATCTCTTCTGCATAGTTTTTTTCAGTATCCAGTCCAACTTTTTCTTTGATATGGAAAAGTAAAATGTATGGTACCTTCCATCATTACTTTTGTTCATTCACACAAGTATTTTCAATTTGAAAAATACATAGCAATTATAAAACAAATCTACTATTGGTTCAAGTTGAAGGATTGATTGTTTATCAGCTAGTTGTCACATCCAAAAATTCTGCAGTATCCAGTAGAAATACACAAATGTATGCTAAAATATTGTACCAGGGCCTTATTTACAGGCATGGTTTCCAGAACTCCTTTGCCACCAAAAAAGCCTCGGCCCAGAGGGCTGTATGGTACAATTCCAATGCCAAGCTCCCTGTATCAATAACATAAACACATAAACAGCAGATCAATTCTTTTTAATTGTATTTTTCTACCTTCTTTCCAAGTAACTCAGTTAAATAGAGTGTCAAAATATTTGTTTATTTTTAGTTAAGGAACATATATGAGAATTATACATTCCAATGATCTTGGAGAAGAACTTGAACTAACCTACAGAGAGGAACTATCTCCTCCTCAATGTCACGGGTCCATAGGGACCACTCTATTTGCAAAGCTGTGATGGGATGGACAGCATGTGCTCTTCTTATAGTATCCGAACTCGCTTCAGATAACCCTATATACCTCACTTTTCCCTCTTCCACCAACTTTTTTAGCTCACCTACCTACAATACAACAAAACCATTGACATATGTAACTTTTGTCTACTGAGACAGAACATGCAGTACAAAGTATATAATAAGTTTTAAGAAATAAAAAAGGTGTAATGGAAGAAGGAATCTGAACTGTTTCTTCTATAGGTACTGTTTGGTCAACTCTGTGCTGATAATAGAGGTCAATGTACTCAACATCAAGACGTTTCAAGCTAGCTTCACAAGACGATCGCACGTACTCTGGTGTACCTTTGACTTGCGTATGAGGAAAATTGATTCCTGCAATGCCAAATTTTGTGGCTAGTTGGACTTTTTCTCTTGGTAACTGCTTTAAAGCCTGATCAAAACAACGAAACACTCTGAAAGTGATTCCACCGTATTTCCAGAATCACTTAATTGAAGTGTAAGCAAGGGTGAGAAAAAAAATGGTTACTTTTCCGATCAAAACTTCGTTAGCGTTGGCCCCATAAATATCAGCAGTGTCAAAGAAAGTAATTCCGTGAGCGAATGCGTACTTAATAAGAGATATGCCTTCATCATCAGGAATACCATCAATGTAGCCTCCACTAAGGTTCATACAACCCAACCCCAACTTTGAAACCTATTGTGAAATAGAACAAGATTCAGTGTTATACAAAATCTTTGATGTTGTTGAAATTAATCGAAGTGGGAATAGGAGAAGGTAGATAGTACCTCAAAACCTTGGCTTCGAAGTTTGACTCTAGGAATCTCCACACTCATCTCTTCTGCCATTTGCTTCGTCCCTGTTCTTGCTGGATAACTACAGACACACCTATTTATACTATTATTGGAGGTACAAGTTTTTCTTAGTACAATTATTGAAGGTGTTATTGTGAGTTATAGTTTTTTATTGACAGATATTTTCAGGGTGGTTGGGAATATTTTGACTGCACAAAGTTAAAATCTACTTTGGTTATGTCACCAAGGCATTAGCATAGAAGAACCAGAATTCCACACCAACACGACAACATGCTTGTGGTTCCGGTTTGTCTGATTATAACACAGACTTTTGAAAGATAAAAGTGTAAATTATTTTCCTACTCTTTGTGAAACTTTGAGAATCAACTCCACTTGTTCAGGGTTCCATCAAATGTTTTTCATAAATTTGCAAATTTCTGCCTAAAGAAACATTTTGGTCATGAGTATAAGTTAACAGATAGCTTTTAAATTTAATTAAAAATGTCTTTTGTGAACAAAGTATCATTTTATAAGTGTTTAGAAATACTTTATAAATACTGTATTGACAGGGGCAGAACGGTTTACCGATTATTATGTCTGTATTAAGATTAAGACAATAATGAATTAGTTAATATATTTTTAATATAACACATATATTAATTTCGATCCAAAAGAAAAAAATTCATCAATATCATATAGATAGATACAATAACAAAACTAGATATTTTTATTATTATAACGTTAATTGTATTTGAATACTAAACACTTATTTAATCATCAAATAACATTTTATAATTATACTTCTTATTAATGTTCGAAACACGAATGTTAAGAGAGAAAAAAAAAACAAAAATACAATCGAAAATAATAAATCAATTGTTCACTCGAGAAGACTTATCTCATACAATACCATATGCCTTAAAATAAAAAATATTTTTACAATATTATTCTTAAAGAAACTAGTAATAAGTTTTAAATAAAAAACTTGTTATAGTTATAATCAAATATTAGTTTTGAGTATAAACAAACTCATTAATTTTTTTCATAATTATTTTAACATATAGAAATAAATATGATTGCATTTTTTACTTTTGAAATTTAAATGTAATGATACAAAATTGATAGAAACAGCACAATAATATTATTGGTAATGTGACAAACTTTTATAAAGAAGCACAACTAATGGTCGGTTGAAAAGTTAAAAGAAGACAAATATAAGACGGAGAGTGGTGAGCGTAAAATTACTCACACTTTTAGCTTTAAAATTTATTATCGGAACTTGGAAATATATAGACTTTATTATTTGGTTCAATTTCTTATGTTTTATTTAGAGAAAAGAAGTTGGATCTAATATTTTTATAAAAAATCTTAAATTCTAAGTATTTTATATTTATTGAAAAAATATCTTAAACATTTTTCAATTTACAACTGTGATTATAAAATAAGTACAAGTTTGGTAATAGGAGTGTATATATCTTTTTGTTGGATTTGGATAAAATTAGTGTGTGACCTAAGAAAATCTTAAACTGGATTGAACAGAGAGCCTTAGTTTAATTCAGAATATTTAATAGTTTAATATAATTTTATTTTTTAATGATTAAAATAGATAAATTTTTTAAAATTATTTAAATAAATAAATTGTATAATTTTAATAAAATTTTAATTATATTAAATCGTGTTAATTTAGTACGATTTTAATTTAAATATATTAAAATTATGTCATATTTTTATAATAAAATTATGTCACATTAATATGATTTATTTATTTTAATAATTTTTAAAAAATTATATATTTTAATAATTAAGATAAAAAATTATACTATATTAATAAAATTTCTTCTAATTCAACCAATACAAAATTTCTTCTAATTCAACCAATACCTGAAGATAGTGAAATAGTTCACATATTTGGAATTTTATTTTCGTTAAAATTGTAATTTCATTGTTAAAAAAATTAAAATACTTTTCAGATAAATATTTTTAAAAATGAATAATTTAATATTTAAAAATACAATCAATCACTCAACTGGTAAAAGAATATGTCAAATTGAGTGTGATCCAAGACACTGTCTAATTTAAAAATGACCAAAATACCCCTTTCATAATATCATAATAAATTTTAAATTATATAGTTTAAAATTATATTTGGAGTTACTATATCTAAACATAGTTGTTAACGAAATAATCTGTCAATAAATTATTTGTTAGGTTTGTAATTCAATCAGATTTAAGAACTATAATATTATATTTAAGAATATTTTTATTTAGTAATAATAATTTAATTTTTTTATATTGCTTTAAACTCAAGACTGGGTTGACCTTTTTGTCCTTGTCGGTTTCTCATCTTTTTCTTTTCTTTTTGTCCGCGCAAAAGAAAGAAGAGAAAAAGGGTGAAAATTGCGTGGATTTCCGTTGGAAAGTTCAAGCTTTGTGTTAGTTGGTTTACTTTGTTTGGATCGGTTCACATTCTTAATTTCTAATATTCTCTTCATCTCATTTCACTCTCTTTTCTTCTCTCTCTCATAAATTATCTTGCTATAATATAATTTTCATAAGGTATTTTTCACTTCATTTTCTTCATCTCATTTATTTTTTCAGTTCCTCCAATAACTGCTTACTAATAACTCCTCTTTTATTGTCTTCTTTAATTCACTATCTTATACTTGGAAAATTCGATTTGGTTTCATCTGCTTTAAATTACCTGTTCATGGTGATATTGGTACGAATAAGATTTACGTTTCAGTTTATTTCTTTCTTTTTAGGTTCACCTGAGACTTTTATAGTACATGTCGATTCATTAATTTAACTTTAGCATCTCAATCAAAATGAATTAATAGTTGTTCCAACTTCTTCCTTCCGTTTTCATGGTTTGATCTTGTTTTAAGCAACGTGTTTATGCTCTCCAGTTTGTCTTTTTTATTCAATTTCAGATTATTGGATGATGATGTTAATAGATAAACAATATTCTGATTTTGATTTTCCTTCCTGAATGTATTCAGTTTGGACGTTTTGCCTTCAATTATTTATATCATCTCGGGAAGAAGGTCAAAGTTTGATCTGTTGAACTTTCAAGCAAAATCGGTTTCTAATTTTGAAGCCGCTTGAGAAGTGTGGATGGTGGCTGCCGCCGGAATCTCGTCTTCTGAGTGCCGCAAGCTCTCCCCGAGTGTTACCATGGCCTTGGCTTCGGCTTTTCTTGAATGGTTGCTGATCTTTTTCCTGTTTATTGATGCTGCTTTTTCTTATTTGATTACAAAGCTTGCTGGTTACTGCAAATTGCAAACACCGTGTTTGTTCTGCTCAAGGCTTGATCACGTGTTAGGCAAGGAGAGAGATGGATATTATTGGGACTTGATTTGCAGTGGTCATAAGACGGAGATTTCTTCTTTGGTTCTTTGTCGTGCACATGATAAGCTTGTGAATGTTCAAGGAATGTGTGAAAGCTGCCTTTTTTCTTTTGCTACTGTCAACAAATCTAATGCTGAAACCTACAGGTTATTGGTGGGTAAATTAGGAGAGGGATCCGTGTCCAGATTTGATCAGGATCCATTACTTGGTGGAAATGAGAGTGCGAGATTCTGTTCTTGTTGTAATGAGCAATGGGCTTTAAAAAGTTGTGATCGAAGGTTGGTGATTACCAAATCAATTGGGTCTGGCGGTGCTGAGTTTGATGTATCAAATGTTGTTGGAAACAATTTTCACATGAAAAGAAGAGCAAAGTCATTTGTATCCACCAGAGGTGTTCGCCTTAGAAGTAAACAGGCAGATCCTTTACCTCATGTCGGTTACACTGAGCTAAAGGTTACTTCTGATACCGAGTCTGAACAGGAACTTTCCTTATCTGATGATGGTGGTACAAGCGTACCTGTTAGGGGTACATGTGACACCAAGAAAGATATAGAATTTTCATGTGAACATATGGAGCCTCCCATCCTTGATTTAAATGAGGATTTGGATTCAGAGAAACTCGGGATTTTCTCTTCTGGACTTCAACCATCATTATCTGAGGCAGGAATGCAATTAGAAAATACAGATGCTCATGGCAGTAAATCTACAGAAGCAACACTGGACAGTAGGAATGGTTTGGCCGAATTCGATTCTCAGCAGCAGGTTGAGAGAAATGCTGTCTGTCCTTCCACAATTGAGCCTATTTCCTGTAATGAAGTCCCTGCATTATCAAATAAAATAGGAGTTCCTGTTGAACATTCAAAGAAAAACTGTAAGTTATTTTTTGCAGTTGCTTTTATGTATACCATGTGACACTTATATAAATGCGTTAAAAAGGTTGTACCTTTTTCATAGCTGAAAAATATAGGCATATTTGATTTGAGAAAACATTTTCTATTTTAACAAATCATTACAGAAATGTCTTCTTATTTTTACTTTGCTTCTTGTTGTCAAAGATTTGTATGGAAAATAGTGAAAACAAGATTTTGTTGTTGTCACTTTTTCCGATACAAATATTTAGAAGCAGGAAATAAAGTCAAACCAAGATGATATTTTAGTAACTATTTATGAAAACAGGAAACATTTTATGAAACCTAATAGGCTCCTAATTTTTTACTATTTTAAGTGCATAAGTTCCATGAGTATTTGTACTGACGAAAAACCTTTTGTCCATTTTATTATAGATGATTTGACAACTGATGAAGTGGGGTTAAAGTCTAAGCAAAGAATAACCACGGACTATGAGGAAACAATTGAGTCAGTTGATAAGCCAAAAACATCGGAAGCAGGTTTAGAATCAACCCCCTTTTCTAATGATATTGGTCATCAAAACCCCAATTTACTTGATCTTGGTGATGCCTATAAGCTAGCTGTCAGTAACAGAGGAAGACCTGGCATGCTTGTAGAACATTGGCTTGGAAAGGATTGTACAAGAATCAGTGAAGATTTGAAGATTTTGCTGTCACAATTTTCAGCAACTCGAGGGACCGATCTATATGTTAATGACATCATTAGTCCAAGATTGTCTATGAACAGTGATGAAGTGAAGAGTTCTGATGTTTCTAACGCTGCTGGAATGCAGATACTTCAAAGGATGATTTCACTTGAGCGAAATGAATCTGGTCTATCTCTGGATGGAAGCATTGTCAGTGAAATTGAAGGTGAAAGTGCAGTTGACAGGCTAAAGAGACAAGTTGATCATGATAGGAAACTTATGAATGCTCTATATAAAGAGCTGGAAGAAGAAAGAAATGCTTCTGCAGTTGCTGCAAATCAAGCATTAGCTATGATAACAAGGCTGCAGGAAGAAAAGGCAACGTTACACATGGAAGCCTTGCAGTACTTAAGAATGATGGATGAGCAGTCAGAGTATGAAACCGAAGCTTTGCAGAAAGCTAATGACCTTCTGGTTGAGAAGGAGAAAGAGATCGTAGAGTTGGAAGCAAAGCTTGAGGTGGAGATAAACTCTGAAATGAAGGTGAAAGATATTGGATTGGATCATTGCATTGAAAAGGATGAAATTATCCTTGGAAAGTCAGTTACTGAAAATACTGATATATCTGACAAAGCTGAAGTTCTACCCATATCTCTGGAGAAACAGAATATTCAATCTGTAAAAAATTCACCATTGGAGTTTCAAGATGAAAGGTTATATATTTCCCAACGTTTGGAGAACTTGGAGAAGCAAGTTTACTTATTCCTGAATATTCATCAATCTAGGGACAATTGGATAAATTCTGAAAATGATGAAAATGAATGCCTGGAAAACTTAGAGAAGTTGGATAATAATATTCTAATGCAAGAATCTGTTTCTTCACTTCAATTAAATTCAGATGACAAGGGTGATCATTCCTCATCCAAGGAACCAATAGTTTGCAAGAAAAATAGTGAACTTGGGTTCAATGGACATAGCTCTCCTGTGCTCTTTGGGAATAATGATTTATCTTCTACACGAAGTTTGGCTTCCGATTTTATTGGAAGGTTGCAAGTTCTTGAGTCGGATTTGAGTTTCCTTAAGCATAGTATCAACTTGTCGAGCACTGGAGAAGAAGGACTTAAATTATTGCGGGAAGTAGCTGATCACCTACAACAATTACGTCAGATTGGAATAAGAGAATTAGATGAACCTGTTGCTTGAGGCTGTATATAAGGTCAGTAATTATTGCTGAAACATTAGGCAATAAATCAAAGAATCTTTCTGTCTTATTTTTTAAAATTATATTGATCCAATTTACTTTATCTGTTCTTTTTTTGTTTTAACTTCGGACTAATTTAGAAAAGAAATTTGTCCACGATAATTATGTGCCTATGTGATTTAGTATATTAAGTACGGAGGAAAATGTTTGACCGGGTGATATATGTTTAGTGAATGAAGCTTCAGATGGGCAAATTTCGTTGACTTAAATACGTACGTATCAAATAAAAAAGATTATTTTCTAATTGGGTGTCAATTAGGGGATTTTTTGATATTGCCGTATTTACAAAATTACTAAATATTTATGTAAATTAAGAAATAGTAGATGGCTGACAATAAAATGGTGGGGAGGTGGGATTGATGTCAAAGATGACATGACGTTGGATAATACAGCAAATAAAGTCAAGTTGGTGGTTGGATCTGGAAATGTCGCTGCTGTTCTGTTCAAGAATGAAAAAGATCGAGATGAAAGTATGATTCAATGCTGAAAGTGTTAAGTATTAATTAACAAGCAGCTTAGATTTAGAGAAAGTGAAGTCTTGTTCAAGGAATAGTTTGTCACTTTAGTTGGTAGGTTTTTGTAATTGTTTATGGATTAATCATGCAGTCACGTATATGGTTAGAGTATAAGTATAATTTAACGACTGCAAAATTAAAGGATAATATGGAGAAAAAAATTAATTTATAGATTCTAATCAATTTAGAAAGAAAAAAAAAAGCCATAAAAGGTGTTTCTTCTAGCAGTGTGTGAGACAACAAATGAATGGGAAGATCATTAATCATATATCAGAGGTCATATTAATGTTGATGTCTGCAAAACTTCATTAGTATGATTCGTGGTTCCTTACCTCACAACAAATAATTGCAAAATACAATATTGACATCTGAAGGAAGATTACGCAATCCTATGCTGTTTAGAAATTTGCATCAGATTTTACTATTTTAGTATACTGTAAACAAAATTTTCACTTTTGGATACTACTTGTTTTGCAGACCAATGATTGGATCGGCAACCAGGAGGAAGTGAAATTGTACAATAGTGAACCAGGTTACCAAGGCTGGTTGCAACTGTACAGTAACATAGCTTGCTTTCATCCAGGATATAAGAAAATAGGATTTGAAATAATGTTGAGTTTCTTTTTCCCTTTTCTCCCCCCTGCCTTTTATTCGGGGTTTCATTGAACGTTTTTGCTGCATTGAGTTCACAAGGTTTTCGTCTGCCATTTATACTGTCTTTTTACAACAAAAAATTTTCCTTTGTCATATTTTCATTGTAAATGAGTGACTGCTTGTTTGTTTAATTGGTGTAATCTTCTCGTATTGGATTGTGTAGTTTGAATATACAGTGAATTAACATCTGTGAAAATTTTATATATGGGCTCTATTTGCCCTAGTGTTTGTACAAATATTGGCCCAAATATTAGGCTTTGTTCATGAATTTCTGTTTGATCCAGTCTTGGCAATTTGTTTTCTTCACCCCTATGGTTTCTTCCTGCACCTTCATAAAGATGTTGGAAAAATTTAAAATACTCCTACTTAATATTTCTGGAATGTGAAATTTGGAAACATGTTTTAAATTTCAGAATTTGAAATATATTTCTAGATCAAAAATACATTCTAGATTGCTTAATTCATGTTACATAATTTAAAATACATTTTTGATTTAGAAATATATTTTAAATTTTTGAATTATATAATTCAGAATTTAGATTACATAATTTAGAAATGTACTCTAACTTACAATCTGAAATTTATTTATGAATTATGAATAACATAAATATATTATTGTATTATAAATCGTACGTAATATGTTTTTGGATTATACAATTTAAAATGGTTTTTAAATTGTGATTATATTGCAGAGTTTGAAATAGATTTTCAAATTATGTAATTCACAATATTTTCAATTTATGAACAATTTGATATGGAGGTACTAAAAGTAATTGCCTCCGAAACTAGAAAGAATTGAATCCAAAACTTTGCAGTGTTGGTTGGACAAAATAGAAAGTTTGGTAGAAGACCAAAAACATAAAAGGATATACCATAGTATAAGTACATGACTAGAGAAATAATAAGAATACAGGAAGTATACTTATTGTATTTGATTTTCATTTATATCATTATGCTTAACGATAATTCTTATAATGGATTCCAACTTTATTTATATCTATCTATATACTATAATTTGTTCATATTAAATTATAATTACGACAAATATGATGTCTTTTATCTAGAATGAAGAGCAATTCTGGAATTTTAAGAATTCATTGATTCAAAATTATTGGATGGAGAAAGCAATTGCCCGATTTCGACCACCGTATTAAACAAAACTTATCAAAGCTTTTTTTAGTGGGCACAAATTTAACGTAACCCACAGAAATATTGCAACGAATGAAATATTTTTTTTATCGTTTATTGAATTTATTTTAAATATTTTTAAGAAGGATGTGGTATAATTAATTTGTTTTAATAATTATTTGAAAATTATTAAATATTAATTATATATTATATTTAATAAACAATATTGTTGCATGAGACAATAAAAAAAAGTGTATTAGTAAAGATATCGAACTATATGAAAAACCTGTATCCTTAATTTAAAACTTTTAGATATTAAATTGTAATTTTATCTCTTTATATAATATTTAAAATTTATGTTTTTTTATTTGTCCTTTTTCTTGCAAGTAACACTTTCTTTCATGTACTTCTATCATATCTGTGATTAATAAATAGGTCATGACTCAGATATAATTTTGAATGCTCACGACATCTTTTTACGAGAGTTTTTAATATACAGAAATCAATTTAAAGACAAATAAGAGATCAAACCCCTAAATATTCGACCATTTTTTTAAAAGGAATTGAAACATAGGTCTTTACTTTATCTATTGTTTGAGTTGGCTAAAATTTGATATTGTATATGCTTTTAAGAAAAATAAATAAAAATTTCAGTTTGTTTAAGATATCGGCTAAAATTAAATAGAAATTATTTTCGTGCATAAGAAAAATCTAGTTTTTGAGTATTTTCTAATGTTTTTTTTTCTCTCTCTTCGAAAATGTTTTTAACATTTCTTAGTGTGTTTGGAAATTTAGGCCACATCAAGTTGGTTTATATCTATATTTTGGTTTGACTAATGAGGTTGGTCTAACATTCCATTTTTTGACACTTTTTAAACCGCGTGAATAAGAAACACGAGTATTTGTTAATCACAACCCATCAATTTAGTTGACTCGCAAATTCAAGCATAAAATATGATGTAGTTAAATGCAATGTGATAATTTTGTTTTATTTACATATAAAAATAATCACTAAAATATTAATTTCATAAATATATTTATTCTACTTTTAAGTTTAACTCAACTTTATAAAAATTTAGTTTATATGAGATTTTTGACATACTCCTTCACGTCATCAATTCGTGCGTGAAACTATATATGTTATGAATGGTCCAGTAGTCTGATAAGTCTAACAATCTTGTTAAAATTAGTTCTAAATAACTTTGATATTATATTAAGAAGTAGAGTTTAAACCTAACTCAATCTTATAAAACTGATTTATAAAATAAAATTTAAACTCACTTATATACTATAAAAAAATCTTTATCTCTCATTTTGAAATCTCTAACAACAACACTTTTAAAACATATTCTATTGCTGCATAAAACAATTTCAATTTCTCATAACCATTTTCCCTATACACCATAGTTACCATTAAACCTAACTTCATTTCATTTTATATTGTGAGCTGGTGAAATATGGCTCCGTCAGATATATAGTCACGATCTTAATTAGATTCGTGTAAATCAAACTACAGGGCTAAGAAAATGCTTGGTAATGTACATCAAAGAATGGAAAAAAGCACAGCATTGCTAGAAAAATAATAAAAAGAACCGAAAGTGGAAAAATGTAGCAATCAATGTAAACTTAACTATAAACTATTTGAACGTGGACTTAATTAAAATAACATTAAAGTATGTGAATGCTTAGCACATATGATAAGAAAATTGTGGTGTTTGATTTAGACTATCTGCACCGCTCTTGACAATTTCAATCTGCTGATTTTGGTCAACACATTATATTAGGGTTACACATCAAACCTCGTCTTGTATATCTATCTATCTATATATACAACCATGTTCAATATCTTCCTTCAAACTTCCTCTTCCTTTTAGCATTTGATATCTTATCAATTTTTTTACTAGTCTTTTGCTTTGCTCCACAAGATCTCTACATCACATAATCAGAAGTGATTCAACATAATTTCCCCATCACGAAATGGGTCGACATTGGTACATGAAGATGAGTTTGCTCCTCACAACAATGATTCTGGTGTTGAGTTTGCAGAAAACAAGTGGAGCAAGAACACTAGAGGGAGAGCAATGGCTGCACAAGAATGTAGTACTGCTCCATTCATTGCAAAGAGGCCCCGTAAATTCCTCTCAGAGAAACCCATGTTCCACCGTACCTGGTCGCAATAAAGGGCGTTGCACTTTAGGTGAAATTCATGCTCATGCACCACCACTCTTTCCCAAGTCTGAAGCAGCACGATGATGATATGATACCCCAAAAATATCTGCCACTGCACCTCAAAAATTCAAACTCTGTCAAAAGTACTCTAATTAATATATATACGTGTTTGTATATGAATGTATGATCTCTGTCAGATCTTATACTTCTCCATGACAGATACAACTTACTGTTACTGCTTCATGTTTTTTTATATATTCATACATTCTTTTAATCTTGTGCATTGATTCTTTTCTTTCATTTTTTAAATTGTATCATGTTATATATGTACTTCCTCGATCTCATATCAGTCAATGATATGCACGATGAGATTTTTGTTTACAGAAAAGCAAAATTTTCAGCTGATGTGTCCAATGTTTTTCTGGTGGATCTCTCTAGTTTTTTTGTCTTTCTTTTTCAAATAGGTTTTTGTTTTGTTTTCCGTGTTTACCGTGACATGTTTCCTCTGCATATGTATGTATGCATGCATGGCGTGTTTATTATGAGCATTGATGTGGCACGTGTTGGAGTAGGTTTAGTTTTGACAATTGATCACTTATGAACGCGTTGGTTGACTTTCTCACCATTGAAGTCAACTTTGCAATAGTTGTAGAAGATTAACTGTGCATGCATGGGACCATTTGCACGTAATTTTATATCAGCATTTTGTCCTACTCCTAACACCAATATTAAAAATACTCAACTTTATAGTAGCATATTTATTCAGAGTGTAAACAAAATTCTACGTTCATAATTAAATTTAACCTTAACCTCTTATTAAGATTATATCATCAAAAGCCATTTTGCATCTGAATGAAGAAACATTCTATGAATTCTTAGTAAGTCTTTAAAGAACTCCCAGATATACATTGCAATGGTGGATAACAAACAACTTTCAAAACATGACTTGCCCCTCTAGTTAAGATCTAGGATAAAGGTATTTTTGAACCGAAATATACTTTTTTTTAAGGATTGGATGGAAATGTATGTATATGAAAGGATAATGCTTTTAATATTAGGAGTAAAATAATAATGGTAAAAAAGTTAATAAAATTTTGCTTCTAGTAAAATCAATATTTTTTTATTGATAATTTTATTGATGTTTTTTTAGTGACACTCACGTAACAACAATCATTTGTCATCACATAAAAAAATATTATTTAAAAAAAATACAAAAATACAGGGAACTAGATCAAAACTCATATCTTAACAAAAACGATACATAAGTAGACTATACTTATTTATAAAGAAAACAAGATGGAACTTGGAAGCCTATTATACTAATGAAAAGATTCTCTATGGATAAATTCTAAATTAGCCAACTTATCAACACACGCATTCCCTTCACGAAAAATATAATAAAAGATAAAATAATAAATGAATTTAAATATAATAACTTTCATAACACAAGATAAAATGATAAATTTGTACATAAATTTTTGTTATCCTTACACATTTATATATATAATCAATACAAGAAAATCATTAAATAAAAGCTAATTTTAGAAACTAAAATAATTAATTACTATTTGACTAAATTAGAGATATTTTTATAAATTAAAAAATTTATTGATTTCTAAAGTAGTTTCTATTATTAATAAAAAATTATATAATAGTTTCTAAATTTGTATCTAATCCTTAGCTACCAAAGTTTTAGTTATTAATATTTTATAAATTTTTATTAATAATAGAAATCACTTGATATATGAATAATTTTTTAGTTTTTAAAGTAGTATCTAATTTAGTTAATAGGGTGACTAATTATTTTTTTCTCTAAATTTGATTATTATTTAATGTTTTTTTAGTGAATATATATATATTTCACTTAATTAAAAAGAAAACAATGGTATTATTTTAATTAATATTATTTCATTAATAAATAAGAAAATATCACAATATCAGAAGGAGAATATTTTATTTTTTTATAAATCTTAAAATAAATTATCTGGATGAGAGAACATAAAAAATTATTACATTAAATGAAATAAATCAAGAGAATGATTTTCCATGATTGATCATTACTTTTAACTATAAATATTTTTATAGTTATTATGGACAATATCTGATGGAAAAATCAGAAACAAAACCCTCCCTGTCAATTATCAATTATCAAACATACCCGAAAACCGTAAACTTTTGTCCCTTTGTGACAACACTGGGTTAAAGAATCAAGAACACCGGATATGGACGTATCTTTCACCACAAACTAAATTTTGATTCCAAAAGTGACCAACCGTTAATTAAACTCAGTTTTCGTTAATCTAACTATGTGATTTAATTTAATAACTACTTTTCTTCTTAATAAAAACATTTTCTTTCATTGGATTGATTAACTATTACTCTACTTTTAAAGTAGGGTGAAATTATATATTGATGGATGCCACATAATAAATTCAATATTTAATAAACTTTTAGTGAGACAAGTTTAAAATAATCTTAGTATAAGAGACCTTTAAATTTAACTAAATTTTATAAAATATTTATTCTTTTATATATTATATTTATGAAATAATTTTAGTTTTTAATCACCGTCTCAAATAAAGATAAAGTCTCAAGAACCCTCAAACACTGATGTACTGTCTAGATCGAAAGATTGCATCGAAAGATCAGACCGAAAGGTTAATTAGCAAAATTAAATAAATTAAATTAAATTAGTTATTGTAGCAAAGTCCATAAAACAAACCCAAAGATACATGTATGTGTTTAGGTGCAAAAAGAAAAGATTCAAGCAGTCTTAAGCTCAATAAGAGAGTCTTATAAATAGATGTTCAACCTAAAAGGTAAATAAAATTAATTTATCTTAAATTAACTAGTATCATTTCCGATTTTGTCATCGGAACACCTTTCAGATACACACTCATCCGTGAGAGAACACCGAGACCAAGAATCGAAAGATCCAGTTGACTGAATCTTTAGTTTCTAATCCAAAACTAACAATTTGAAATGTTAAGAACCTTCATTTTTTATTATTACTCAAAAAATTTACTATAAATTTTTTTTTATATGCTGAAACTTTGCAAAATTGTCTATCAGATTTTTTACTACATCGAGACAATCAATGAGACAATCAATGAAAAAAGAAGAAAAAAATTTAGTATTAGATTTTGACACTAAGAGAAGTGAAAGTTTTTTACAACTCATATCAAGTCCAAACCGAAAGCTCGTACCAATAGCTCGAAGTGGTAGAAACCTGAGAATTGAATTAATGTGTGTGGGGGCAAGGAAATTGAAATGGTGATGAAGAGAAGGTGCCAAAAGAATGGTGGGGCACATGCCCCAAACAAGTCACATGGTGAAGTTCAGAAGGGAGCCAAAAAACTATAGTACCGCATATAATTGCAAACTCATTTAAGGCAAGGCAAAGAACTGTTCCTTCAGAGACACCTGTTCTTCTTCTGTGTCTCTTTGCTCTCTCTTCTCTTCCAACTTGCAAGTAACTAATAACCAAATGCCAATGCCAACAATCTGCTGTTGACATTTGCATTTCCAATTTCCCAACAACACCAAATGCGTCAAACCCTCCACACTCACCCCTTAGCTGTCACCTTATTACTATTCTTATATTATACTCTACTCCACCTCTTCTTATTACTGCTGCATTCTTTTTCAAACCTAACTCTCATTTTTTTTCTGCTGTTCAAATGGTCCAGAACTAATTATTATGCATTAGACCCAATAAAGAAACTGTTCACACATCACAGATTGGTCATACATAATTAGGTGGTAGAGAGCATCAACAGGAGCAGGAGCAGAAGGAGGTACACCTGATTAAAGACCATTGCATTAGCATTGGAAGAAGTGGACTGAATTTCTTGGTACCAAGGACAACAAGACCACTCTTTCCTTCTAAATTTGTACCAAAATTTCCTTCTAAATTTGTACCAAAATATCTAACTTGTCCACCTTGTGTTCCTGTTCCTCGTTTCTGCTTCTAATTTTCTCTCTCTCGCCTCAAATCAATGCTCTTCAAAAATGGCCTTCTTTCTCTATCTCTTTCTCCTACATCACCCCTTCCATTCATTTACCATACATACTACACATATATTCTATATATATATATATATATCATTAACTATTTTTGTGTGAATCTTTTCATTTAAGTAATATGCTTCTTTGTTATTCGAAGTGTAAATGTTGTTAATCAAAAAGCCTAATCTTCTGTAATATCCATTATATTCTTGAACCATGTCTGATACCCATAAACAAGAAGTGTGACAGTCATGTAAGTATTTGAAAAGAAAGAAAAATAGTGTTAAGAAGGAAAAAGAAGCGCGTGGGTGATATGGTTGAAGGAAGAAATTAAAGGGTGAGGGAGGACCTACAAGGCATGGGGGTGTGGAAAAGCAAAGCAAAGCAAGGATTGGAATTTAAGCACGCATACCAATTGTGAGACCCTAACCACCCATCATGTTTGAGGAAGTGAGACACAAACACAATGGTTTTTTTATTTGACTCTATTAAACTGTATTTGATATATATGCATTAGATGTTATGATGGGAAACTTAGAAAGAGGAGAAGAGGGTGAGAAAGGCAGAAAGGGTAAGTGAGGTTATTGGTGTGTCTTAGAGGAAGGAGACAGAGGCATTGGGTGTTGCATGTGAGGCACACACATATTTGAAAGTACGTAAGAAAAAAAAGATAACAATAAGTTTGAGTTGTTTTTGTTGATGAAATGATGATGATGATGAGGGTTGAGTGATGATCTTCTGAGATTACAGTTGGAAATGGAGTGGACAACACTAAGGACATGCATGTGAAGGATTGGGTCCATGCTTCCTTTTAATGAATTCAATGATAAGTAAGAAAATGTTAAGTGTCTTTTCTGGCTACAAAACCAAGACTCACCCATTATTCTCTCTACTCTTCTCAATCACACCTTGCTGCTGCTACCTGTGGAACCTCCTCCTACTTTTTCACAAATCTCTCAAATAAGAATAAATTCACAACATCAACCACACTATAATGGGCTATTATATACTAAAACCCTCTACACTAAAAACATACCCTTTACACTTTAATAAATTAATATTTTATTCATTTTTATTTTATTTTTTAATTTAAAATAACCAAAATATATATAATATATATATATATACACACACACACAAATAAGAGTAAACGTAACTTTTTAAGAAATAGTATTTTTTTATCAAGATTTTATTGAAGGTTTTCAACACTATTCACATTATTATATAAATTAGATAGTACTTATTAAATGTGTTTTAAACAAAAATTTATTTTTAACTCATGTTTATAGAGAGAGAAACAAATGTACAGATGAATTAGTAAACATAGAATTGATCTTAGGATTGATTTATGCTATGTAATAGTGAGGTTTCTTTAGAATGTAAGTTTTTCTAATTAGTTGACATGTTTAGTGTAATTCCTATGTTGTGATGTATTTTCTTCCTTTTACTTTTATTATTTTCTCTTAAAAAGTAAATGATGGATTATCTTTTGACAAACAATCTTGTTGTGATATCAAAATTTCACAATAATTTATAAAAATAACCTTTTATAAAAGAAATTGATCTTAGTTAAAGTGTGCAAAAACTCTTTGAAATAGATTTTCACAGATTTTGACGAAACCAAGTTTTGATAGAGTTGAATTCTTTAAATAATGGTTATTGAACTTATTGATTATTGATGAAACACTTAGTGTTGGTTGAGTTTAATTTTTTAAATAATAATTATTGAACTTATTAATGAAACACTTAGTGGATGTTCATTTGCATATGATTCTCTCAAACTTAACTTAATAATAGTTAGAAAAGTTTGAAGAAGTATTTAGTGAGGAGGTAGAAGTGATTGAATGAGTAATTCTTAAAGAGTAAAACTATATATTATAAATTTTTATAGGTTAGTATCACATATGAGTCATCATTAGTTATGGATCATTAGGAAATCATCATTGAATAGAAACTAATGGAAATCATCATTGAATAGAAACTAATGGAAATCATCATCAAATAAAAATTAATTTTAAAAACAAAAAATAATTAATCACTATATTAACTAAATTATATACTATTTTAGAAACTAATAAAATTATTGGTATTTAAAATAATTTCTATTATTAATAAAATTTATAAACTAGTTTTTAAATTAGTATTTAATTAATTACTAAAAGTTTTAGCTACAAATTGTATTTGTTGAAATAATTATGATCTATGAGCAATGCATTGATCTGAGTAATACTCAACTTGATAAGGTTTTAGTTTGAATTGTTTATTTGGAGAGGCAAACTTTTACAAAATTATTGTTGCAAACTCTTTTTTAGAGGAAATAACTATTCTCTATATTTGAAGCAATTTTAGTGGTAGATACTTTTTTCAAGTGTTTTAATGACTTTGCATAACTAAAAGATGTTGATTAAATTCGAATAATCTTACAATAATTGATATACTCATATAAGATAAGATAGACAGATCCTCTCATATTCATTTGGTGTTGTTTTTTAAAGAAAAAAAAACTTTTTATTTTTATTTTTCATCGTTTTCCAAATTAAGAAATTCAAAGAAGAAAACAGATCGTTCTTTTTCAAGATTTTAGAATAATTCATTGAATAATTATATTATAAAATGAAATTTTCATTTTTAAAGATAAATACTTTTTTATTTTAAGAAGGTCGTTTAGTAAATGATAAAATTGTCACTAAAAAAATTATGAAATAAAAATAATAATGTAAAAGATAAAAAATAATTAATTACTACATTTATTATAATTAAATATTAATTTAAAAACTAGTTAATAGATTTTATTAATAATAAAAATTATTTTAAATATTAATAATTTTTTAATTTTTAAAATAATATCTAATTTAATTAATAGTAATTAGTTTTTATTTAATATTTTTTATAGTGTGTAATTTATTTAAAACACTAAATTATCTCTTCTAACGAAATCTTTTTCAACACAGGATTAAAAATTAAATTTTAATCAACAAATTTAAAGAACACAAATAAGTAATTAGAGATAAAAATACATCAAATAAAGTCTTAATCTGTTGTACAATTTTACCGTATAAACTTGATATGACTTTTATATTAGTTTGCTTTTACTTTGTGATATTTTATTTTAAGGTCAAATTAAGATAGATTTAAACTTTTTTTATAAAAGATTTTAAGAAAAGAAACAAAAAATCACTTTTTATAGATTAAAATTAGTTTTTGTAAAAAAATCATTTAATTTTTCTAAATTTTTACTTTTAATTTGTGCAAAAACTAATTCTAATTCATAAAAAAAATCATTATATTATATTATATATATTATAAAAAAAAAACTCGTCAAATGCTTTAATTACCTTAACCCGACTCTATCATAAATTTCATGTATATTGTATTAATAGTTATTTTCTATTTTAAAATAATTGAATCTATATCGATAAAGGGATTTTCTTTTTAACAGTTTTTTTTATCAATTTTACCTTTATATTAATATTTATTTTATTGTTTTATCTTGAACATTTCAGTCATTTCATTATTAATATTTTAAGTATTTAATAAATAATTAATTATTTTTATAATTAATTGGAATTTTATTTTTATAATTAATATTCTATCATTTTGTAAAAAATTGTTATCAATTTTAAATTTTGAATGACGTTTTGTACGACATGGAGTAGTTTTTTTTTCATATTTTAATATCTCTTAAAAATCGTAGTTATTATTTTTTCTTATCATTTGGTTTCTTATTATTTCTTTGCAAAAAAATATATTCTTCTTCACGGATCACCTATTCTTCCCATCGCAAATGTGGCATTGAAGCTTCTCCAACTTCGCCAATAGAATTTTGAGTCTATGATCTTTCTCGCGCGAGGAAGGAAAGAGGTTCGCAAACAGACCTTTAAAGGGTGCTCACACTCTCTTATTGACAAATTCATTTTTTATTCCTCTTTGACAAATTTATCATTCTTTCATTTTTCTTTTGTTTATTTGTTCCATTAGATTGAGAATTATTAATAAATATAAAAATATTATTTTTTTCTTTATTGTTGTAGTAATATTCTGACTTTGGAAATGTTAATGATAAAAATAAAAAATGCAGACAATTTCAATTCTTTTCTTATTTTATCTTTATATAAAGAGGATTCTCCTTTTTAACTATGATTCTTTTCTTATTTTATCTTTTATATAAATATTTGATTTTATTTCATGATCATGGGCATTGTGTCATTTTCTAATTTTTCTAAAACATTTGGTATATGGAGGGACTCTTTTGAATTGAAAGAGAGGTGGATGAGATTTTTTTTTTGAATATTTCATTCATTTTCTATTTTCTAAATAACTAATTATTCTTATAATTAATTGAAAATGTTTTTTTTAAAACTAATGTATTGTCATTTTGTAAAAAGTAGTTATCAAATTTAAATTTTAAATATGGAGTATTTTGAAAAATATGGAAAGAAATAATTTATTAGACTTGGGACGTTTCATTATACTTGGGACGTTTCATTAGACTTGGGACGTTTCATTAGTCGTGGGACGTTTCATTAGACGTGGAACGTTTCATTAGACGTGAAACGTTTTATTAGATATGAAACGTTTCATTAGACGTGGGACGTTTCATTAGACGTGGGACGTTTCATTAGACGTGTGATGTTTTGATTAGACGTGTGATGTTTCATTAGACGTGTGACGTTTCATTAGACGTGGGGCGTTTCATTAGACGTGAGGCGTTTCATTAGACGTGGAACGTTTCATTAGACGTGGAACGTTTCATTAGACGTGGGACAGTTTCTTAGACGTGGGACAGTTTCTTAGACGTGGAACATTTCATTAGACGTGAAACGTTTCATTAGACGTAGAACGTTTCATTAGACGTGGGACAATTTCTTAGACGTGAGACAGTTTCTTATATGTGGGAAGCAAAATTTTTTTATCTCTTCTTATTATTTGGTTTAATTTAATTTTTAATATTAAACATAATTATATATAAATGATAAAAATAAAAAATACGTTGTTTAATGAAAAAATAATAAAATAAATATTAATATAAGGATAAAATTGATAAAGAAATTGTTATTGATGAAAATTATTTACATAGATATAAATAATATGATGTTTCTTCTATTTGTTTACCGTTATAACTTCTCTTCATTTTATTTTAAAATAATGAATCAAATAGTGTGAATTTGGTCTTATAAAAAATGTTATTTTAAGTTTAAGTGAGAGAAAGCATTATTGTTAAAAGATAAAGACACAATTATTTATTTTTATTTCTCTAATTTTTTCTTTAAATATAAAAACGAAATGTTTGTTTATCAGTTTTGAATAAAAGTTTCACGTTGGATATATAACTACAAAATATTTTATCACTCTGCATATTTAAGATATATGTAGTAGAAATTATTTAGTGCTTCATTCAGATTTTAATATCACAGTGAAAACTTGACATAGATTAATAATTAATCTGATTGATTATTAGACAAAACAAAATATATTACTACTCCTTCTACTTAATATTAAATTCTTTTAATATAATTACACATATCAATGAAAATATTTAATTTTAGTATGAATGTATTAAATTAAAATTATTATTAATAAATTTTTAAATTATCTTCTTTCTATTTATTAATATTAATATAAAATACAACTACTCATACTATTAAATAAAGAAGAAAAAGAAACAGGAGGAAATGTAAATAAAATAAATTTAGAATTATATTAAAAAATTTAATGAATTAGAAATTTTGATTTGCTATTAAGTATCATAGAATACTTACTAACTCAAGTAAATCGCATTGATTATAAGACAAAGTATTAAATATAAATAAATAATTTATTATTACAGTTAATAAAAATCTGAGTTATGTTTAAAAATTTAATAAATTATTAAATGCTTATTTACTAGTGTCATAAATATTAAATGCTCTACAATATTAATAGCAGTTTTGCTAACTATGTACATGTGTATTACATTAGACATGTAACAAAATATTAAATATTTAACTGATATTTTAACATATATAAAGTTAGTTTTAATGTCGTTATTTTTAATCTTGTTTATTTTAATTAATTTTTAAGAGACTGGAAACTTAAATTTTGAGAACGTAAACTTAACTGATCACATTATTTCATTAACATTTCCGACTCGATTAGAAAATATAAATTTATTTAAAATTAAAGTAAAGGTAAAAAAAATAAATAAGTTTCTTAATTTGTGTGAAATATCATAAAGAAAATGAGAGAATAGCATTTAATAGCTCCACTATGATAAATAAAACTTTAATTAGTTTTTTTAAAACATTGAATGTGGAGAGAGAGAAAAGTAGTGAGATTTATTGTAACAGTGAAAGGAAAAAAAAACGCATGGAATAAAAGGAAAACTGAAAAAGAGGAGAACAATGATTTGCACGAAGATCCAGGTTAATAAGGGTGATTAGAGAGAAAAGGAGCGCGTGAAAAAAAAGCGCGTGGGGAAGCGTATGAAAGCATCGGAATCTCTGACTGAAATCCTACGTCACCAACATCTGTATAGAGGGAGACCTAAGAGGACAAGGACAACGCCCTCTACACATTGTCATGTTTTATGTTTTATGTTTATCTCCCACACTCTCAGATACTCTCTTTTACCCTAAATTCTTTTTCTATCAACCTATCAATATTCCTTTTACTTTAAAGTGTTATATATTGAAAACCATGTAATATATTACAACTAAAATGGAATAATTTTAAAATTATAATTATAAATTGATGTTATTATAGTTGGAAAAAAACATTGTCCTTAGTTTAAAACATGCTGTTTTGTAAATTTAGTTGTTTTTTTTTGGGAAATGCTAAAATTTACCTTAGCTGTGAGAAGAGTTGGTCAAATTTGTTCTCCTTGTGTCTCTGATGTCATCTATCACGTGATCTAGAGAGAGAGAGAGAGGAAGAGAACACGCAGTTCAAGAGAGAGCGACCCCATAGTGGAAGAAAGAGTCAAAACCAATAAAATAGTAATAGCCCCAAGCCCAATGTTTTTGTTTTCTCTTCTCTCTCTTTCACTTTCTATTCACGCTTTCTAACATCTTCTTCCGTGTGTGGTAGCATCATTGTAATAGCCAACAACACCCAAGGGAAGGGAAAAGTGGGAACACACAGAAAGCCAGACCAGACCCAGAAAGAGAGAGAACCCAAGTCTTGTTTCTTTCTTTCCCTCTTCTCTCTTCTCTCTTCTCTCTGCACTTCCACTCTTCCTTCATTTGCAGCCTTCACCTTTCTTTCTTTTCTTTTCTTTCTTAGAGAGAGAAATTACCCATCATAACATAACATATCATATCATCATATCATATACTATATATAAAGAGATAATATTGCCTGAGAGATGCAACAGCACCTGATGCAGATGCAGCCCTTGATGGCAGCCTATTACCCCAACAACGTCACCACTGATCACATTCAGCAGGTCCTTCCCTCTTCTCCCTTTCTCCACCTATTCCCTTCTCTTCTCTTCTCTTCTTACTCTTACTCATCACACATATATCATACAACACATGTCTATGTATCTATGTATGTATATGTTATGTGTATGCATTCATTCATCATTCATGTCCCCTCTCCCTCTGCTCAGGGCCCTTTTGTCTCAGCACTGCTTGTGGGTCTTCTATTGTATGCCACTTTTAGAACCGTTTCCTTGTGCCGCTGCTTTTTAGTTTTCCTGTTCACACCCTTCTCTTATTCTGCTGCTTCTTCCTTGTCAGCTTCTGCTACCGCTTACGCTATTTCTTTCATCTTCCACACGCTGTATAAATATTCTGTGTACATGTGCTGTATCAGAGCTTTTATGACGCCTGCTTTTTTTCTCACCGCTTAGATCACATTTTCTGTAACCTTTCAGATCATACTATCTCATTCTCATAATTTCCTGTTTGGTATGCCATTCCTTAACTCTACCAACACCTCCTTCGCCCTCTTCTTTTAATGCACTTGCTTTAACTATACCCTCTCTCTGACTCTTCAATACTTCTTTCTGCTACTTCCATCCCTCTTTCACACTTGCTATTAATGCTCTAATGGCCCTCAAAAAACCTGAAATTTCATGTATAACTCTTTCAAGTGTATATCTTTTTCTCATTGAGGTAGATTTTGATGACATGCCTGCACTTGTGTATTAGTATTCAGATTTCATCAAGGTAACAACTTTTATCATAGGGAACATTTATAAAGCCGGTAAATGTTTGATCCAAGGGTGCGGTTTGATTAAGATGGTGCAGTTCTAGTTATTTACACAAATGGTAGAACAATTAAGAAGTTAAGACAGACAGATTGAGATCAGTGGAAGATATTGATTCATATACTATTTATAGTCTTAGTATATATTTACTACATGTTATTAACTAGAGTAACACTCTTCATTGTTTTCTAACATTCTTAAATCTACGTGCATCATATGGTGTTTTTTATTTATGGAAAGACAGTCCAGCAACAGCAAGGACTTTCTGTAACACTTGTTGGTCCCCTTCCCATTTATTTCATTATTTTTCGCAAGATTTATATGATATTATGATGATGTTAATCCTTGGTTTGACCTTTTACCCCCTTTTCTTTACAAACAGTACCTGGATGAGAACAAGTCCTTAATCCTGAAGATTGTTGAAAGCCAGAATTCTGGCAAGCTGAGCGAGTGTGCCGAGTAAGAATTAGACTAGTTATCCTTCTATATTCCAATTGAATTTTGTGTTTCTCATTTCCTAATCTAGTAATAATGTCTTTTAGTGTGTTTAGTTCTACATTCTATATGTGCTTTTTCTCATCCTACTTAGAAGTCAATAGTTATAGTTTTCACATCTCAAATTTGATTTCTTGTTTTCCAACAAATTTTCAGTATGGCAACTCTATGCTACTTCCACACTGATAACTTGGTTCAGTTTAATTAACTGTAATACCCTTGCGAACTAGATAGGGGACTCACCATCCCATCAAATATTTACATATTATGGCAGGTAAAGATTAAGCTTGTCAGCAAACTATCAAATGAAATTTGAAAGTGTGCCAGAAGAATGTTGCTGATTTGGTGTCATACACCAACCTGAGTGAAATTTACGTTATGTGATGAGCCTCTATTTAAATATTTAGGTAGGGCCTCTATTAGGATAACATAGGGATGAGAATGCAAAAAAAAAAAAAACACACTGATTTCAATAACTTGTTAACTCCATTAGGAGACATCTTACTGGGGAAACTAAAAAAAAAATTGATATTATCAAAGTATTAGAAATTAATATACATTTGAGTTAAAAGGAATCTGCTATGATTTAAGGTTTTCTTGCAGATTTTGCTTAAAGATACTATCTACAAAATTTTGACATTGTTTTTTCAAAACATAATACCTTTTTTATATATAAACTTTGCAATGTCCATGACTTCTAATCCTTTTCTGAATTTAAGTTTTGGGTTATCTTGTTTGATTATATCATGTGCACTTCTCTTTTGCTAGTTTCTTGTAAGATCTTTATTGTAGATGCTTTTAGTTCTTATATTCAATATGAAAGAGAAGTTGGGTGAGATTCTCACACTTTCTACATTCCCCACATGAATGGACTCTTCTGATTTAATGCTGTTTCTCTCAACCCTTTGATTCTTCCCTATCCTTTACCAAATACCCACCTTTCTCTCCAGAAAATTCTCTAGTTTTCTCATATTTCTGCAGTACAGAAAATAACTTGTTTACAATATGTCGTTCTATAATTCTGAAGATTCATTACTGTCAACTAGTCAGTCCAAGTGTATGATTTTTTGAAGTGAAAAAAAATAGAAGAAGTCATTGAAAAAATCTTCCTTCAGACGATTCTTTTATTTAAGTTTTGGTTTTGGATGTAGAGTCCAATGACGTCATTTGTCAATGTGTAACTGACTTCATTTAATGAAGTGAAGCTTGGTTGTTAGATGCAGTTGAAAGTAATAATGTATGGCTGAATTAACTTAATTATATTGAAAGGTTTCTAGTGGAAATCAAACTTGGGGTTGTTCCGTATACATAGAAAAAGAAGGGTTTTCTCCTCAATATCTGGACTGCTAGTGCAATCGTGCATTTTCTATTTGTTCAAGTATAGGTTGTGTTAGATGTAATATAAAATCCCTCAAGAGATTCATCTAATTACTTAAGCTGTTGAAATACTTCTTGAAGTTGAACAATACTTCTTATGATCACTCAAGAAAATTTCCCTTTCAAAACTAGCTTTCAGAGTTGAGTTGGGCCTATTTTGTTCTCAATTTTCATATGATATCAAAGTCTAGTGTAGTCTACTCTTGGCTATATCCTTCATTCAGAGATGTTCAGAACTAACTAGGCATGAGGGGATCTTAAGAATCTCACATGAGCTAACTTTTGGAGTTGATCTTAGACCAAGTTTATTCTCAAATTCTTACAGGAATCAAGCAAGGCTACAGAGAAATCTCATGTATTTGGCAGCAATAGCCGATTCTCAGCCCCAACCACCCACTATGCCTGGTCAGGTACATGATACCTTATCAAATTTTGCACTCATAACATGTCTATATTTCAATTTCCTCTCACATTAACAATCTCTTCATTCTTTATCTATGGCATTGAAATTGGTAGAAAGTAATTTTTCAACCTTTATCTAGACATTGCCTGAACCTCCAGCCCTTCATTGGCAACTCATGCATCTTTCACTACTAATTTAATGTTTTTGATGATGCAGTACCCTCCTAGTGGGATGATGCAGCAGGGAGCACACTACATGCAGGCTCAACAAGCACAGCAGATGACACCGCAACAGCTAATGGCTGCACGCTCCTCCCATTTGTATGCGCAGCAGTCATACTCAGCACTTCAACAGCAGCAAGTCATGCACAGTCAGTTGGGGGGGAGTTCAGGACTGCACATGCTGCAAAGTGAAGGGAGCAATATGAATGTGGGATCAGGCAGTGCAACAATAGGAGGTTCTGGAGGATTTCCTGATTTTGTCCGTGGCCCCACAGGGGAGAGTTTGCATGGAAGGAGCATGATTGGTGGAAGTGGCAAGCAGGATATTGGTGGCTCAGGTGATGGCAGAGGGGGAAGCTCAGGTGAAGGGGGTGAAAGCCTTTACCTCAAGTCTGCTGAAGATGGAAACTAGGCACACAACAAATGCCAAAATTACTGCAAACTTTTGGTTAGTTAACTAGTTAGGAGAAGTAGGCAATGACACCAAGGGCAAGTAGCTAAGTAGCTATGTGCAAAACTTGTCTGCTTATATAATGTTTGTTTACCTTGTAGTAGTGCTTGAGGCAAACCCTTGCCTTCATCTTTCTGCACAAATTAGTACATTTTCTGCCTTGATCAAAAGCATGTTTTTCCTACCTCTGCTGTTGATTTTATCAGAATAGTTTCTGTCACATTTTTAGTACTATCTTCTGTTTCCCTGCATCACTCAATGAATATTTCCTTGTAGATAATTATAATTAAAACTGATAGTAAATAAATGTTTTTAAATAAAAGTTATGCTGTAGATTTATAACAACTAATTTCAATTTTGATTTAAGACTATTTTTAAATTGAGAGTCAAGAGATCCAGAGCATTGCTTTTCATGTTAATTTTTATTTATTATAGGGTATAAATAGATTACATCTCAACTAACCTTCCTTTCTCTAACTTTAGTTAAAAAATTTCTTGAATTGATTGGCATAGATATCACTGAGCTCAATGTTATGATAGGAATGAGATTTGAATTTAGATCCTATATGCAAATTATTTGAACTTTTATCTGACATGGTGAATTAGTTTAGTTAAATCTAGCAGATACAACACATTGTGGAGCATAAAGTAGATTCAGTTCTTTAATAGAATTAAGTAGAAAACCATTGGATTTTTTTCTGCCTAACTTCAGTATGTGATTTGTATATTTTAAGGTTTAATTATTTTTATTTTAATTAGTTGAGATTATTTAGAATTAATTAAGTTTAATTTAAAAAATAAATCAGTTTACTTTTACAATAATTCTTTTAGTTTTCAATTTTATTTTTATTTAAATTTCTAGAGATTTGTCTAGAAATTGATATACTTAATAACTTTAAAAGTTTGGAAGCTAGGGAAATTTTAATAAAATTTGAAAGATTTTATAGGATTTGAAATTAGATCTTAAAGTTTTGAGTTTGTTTTAATGTTTGATATTTCGTTATTTTATGCTTTACAATAAAAAGTTTAAAGTATTGTAATCAATTCAATGAAGAACTTTTAAAAATTCATAGGTATATTCAATATTGGAATTATAATTTATCTATAAATCAAATTTGAAATAATTAGATAAATTGAAACAATTATGTGGGACTTCTTGAAGGTCTGAAATTTGGAATCATATGAAAATTTAAAATATTTTCATGGGAGTAGATTTGATTGATTTTAAAACTCAAAGAGTTAATTGATAAAAAAAATTAGAGCCTGTAATTTCAGATAGTTTTATTTGAAGGGATCAAATTCTAAATCTTTTAAATTTTACAATATAAACGTGTTTTTTCAATCCAATAACATTGAGTAATACATAATAGTTACTTAACAAAATAAAGGTAAAGATATGTACTGTTTGTCTCATATACCACTCTTTAGTCAAGATAGTCTCATTTTTAAAGTTTTCGCAAATTAATACACTTCTTAGCAATTTTAATGATGTATTTTTTTTCTTGAAAATATTAATTACACCATCTTCACATCCAAATATTTTAATTCATGATTCTATTGAAAAGTAAAAAGTGATTTCTCTTGCTTAATTAGAAATAAACATACTCACAAAGAGCTACAACTTTTACAGAAAAAAATGATAGTTTAACTTGCACTACAAAGTCATAACTAATGATCCAAAAATATCATTAGGACTTTAAACTAACAAGGATTCATCCTAAAACTCTAACAATCACATCACATGCAAACACTTATGTCCAAGTACATAATAGAACTTACTCAAAAGAAAAATGAGTAAAAATGAACTCAGTTTAACTAAAATTTTGATTGAGTAACTTTGTTCTATTCACTGTCTGAAGTTTAGTGGTTACATTTGATCGTCAGTCTGATGAAAGAGGTGGTCAGAATCTTAGAGATAATGCAAATGAGAAAAAGAGACAAAAATTTAGAGAAATGGTGATTATATTAAAATGAGACTTGAATAAATGATTTTTTATTTATATACACTTTTCACTTTAATAATAAAACATCCATGTGTCATTCTAATTAAACCACTTATACTCTAAAACTATTTTCTAGGTCCTTTTGTGAGTACTTGTCCTTCTAAACATGTAATTAAGGAAAGTTAGTCTTATCTTTTAATCCACTTTAGGCTAGAAGATCTCGGTGTGAAGATGACGTGGTCATAAGTTCCAAAACTTTATTGCATGGTTTGCTTGTTGGTTTGATTGAGATAGATGTTAATTAATGGAAATGATTGAAAACTTTAAACAATTGGATAAGTGATTGATTATTTAAATTAATTGTGATATTCATTATGAAGTTTAATCTTGGTTTTTACTTGACAAATTGGGTTTTAAAAATGAGGTATACTTGTTCTCAACCTCAAATCCACTCAACGGTTTTCTCTTACACTTAAGCAAAATTACATGTAGAGTTTGGGGTACTCTCGGTCTCGAATATGCTCAATGAAATTCCCAATTTGAGTTACAATTTTTAGGGTGCTCTTGACTCCAAATTCGCTCACCAAAATTTCCTTGTGCTAAGCGAATTTGTCTCGGCTTAAGCCCAAACTTTATGGGCTCGAGCCATTTTGACAACAATTGTAATTTTTGCTTAGCTATTTTTTTCCTTTTCTATAAGTCATGATATTCAATGAAATCTTTTTTAAAATTTATCATTTTGTAAATTGAAAGCGATTACAACATTTTAAGATCTATGTTTAATTAAATTTAAGGTCTATGTTTAATTAAATTTATGCAGCTTAAAGTGTTTAAAATAAGTAAATTTAACAATTATCGAAATATAAAGTAAATACTCATTTTATATTTGATTGATTCATGAAATTTTAAATAGCATGTGATTATTGTTGATGTTTCATAATTGTAAAGTATAATTTTTTGTGTGATTGAATGGTATGTTGACAAATGAGATAAAAAATAAATAATGTGGAATGCGATCGAGACATGGTATTTTCAGGAAAGAAATACCGTGTTGAGATTGTTAGAATGTGCATTGATTATGGATTCTTCTAGAATGAGATATACTTATTCAATTGGTATATTGAAATCATATAAATAAAGTTGATCAGGTGGTGAGAGTCAACGGAGATTGGAGATTCATATGAATTTGCCTGTGATTTGAAAAAACATCTGTATGACAAGTCATATGAGTTAACCTTATCATACAGGTTGGTTGGTTGAATTGATTCATATGCAGATGTGGTTGTGTGGATTTCACAACAGGAGTACTATGACAGGTGCAAATCTCTAAGTTTGAATCAATATACGAGTCTTCTAAAAATAGAGTCAAGTGTCTTTGTTTGGATGTCAATGAATTTTTGACATGAGTGGTATTAAACTATGTCAGTGGATTTCTGACATGAGTGACATGAGTGATGTGAAACATACAATATTTGGAGACACTTGATTGTTTCATATATTTAAAATAAATGAAGATTGATGATTCATATGATTATGATTGAATGATTCAAATGTAAAGTTTCATTAAAAATTTAAAAATCACTAACTTACCCTGTGTTTTTTTAAATCTACAATGATGATATGTGTTGCATCTAAGCATATGATGTTGGAGGTTATATGACTCCAAAGTGAAGATGATGAAGTTTTTTTTTTATTCTTTTGATGTTTTGTTTTAATGATGTATATAATTTAAAATTTGTATATGAAAGAATAATATTTTATGACATAATAATATGATGATTGAGAGTGTAATTTTTAATTTAAAATTAAAAAAATTTAAAAACGTATGAGTAAGTAATTTTATTGATTATTATTATAAAAAATACTCAATTCGGTGTAAATATAAAAAAAAATCTCTCTCTGGTTTGTTCTCCTTTTCTGAGTGGTGTCTCGAACCTTTGATTTGTATGACGATGGTTTCTTGATTTATCTTTTAACTCAAATTTTTTGAGTTGAGTTAGGATTGTTTTGTAATTCTAGGCGTCTGGCGGTGTGAGTGTTGAAATGAAGTATCTTAAGTATTTTATGTTTGTATAAGGGTTGGGTCACTCCTGAATCCTGAAATGGTTCACATTTATTTATTTTTTATTGTAAAAAAAGACAATTATCATGTTTAAAAAGGGTACCCATTTTAGTCATAATATAAAAATTAGGTTGAACTTATAATTATGTTGATCTCACTGGGTTAAATATTGGTTTTAACAATTATTATTACTCTACCTGAATGTGATTAAAAAATTAAAAACATTTAATACAAATATTAAGAAATATTTAATGGGATTTCATAAGTGTATTTCATAAAATAATTTTATTTTTTGAAATAGAATATCAATTTTCTTTTAGTTAAATCTTTCACATATTTCATAAAAGAATTTTAAATTTTGAAATAGAATATGATTTTTCTTTGATTACATCTTGTAAACCTTATTAAAAATAATGCATATGAATTTGAAAACATTTATTGTAAAAATTATTAATCTTACCATACATGGATTCATTAATAGATAATAACGTAAAAAAAAATCTTCAAATTGTCAATGTATTTAAAATAATATTTGTTCACGTTTCTATATATGCAATTATATGTTTTTTGGAATTATATGTTTACATTTAACAACATCGTGTTAAATTTTTAATTCACGTGAAATTAAAGTATTTATGATTAATCTCTATGTAAAATATCTTAATTTTTTTCAGGTTAATAATAATACTTCGTATAAAAAAAAGTGACTAAAATAATATAATATTGTCTCCCGATATATATGTAATAATTTCTTTCTCTCTCCCAAAGGAATAACACTTTGAATATGTTAAATCTATTTTTTAATTTTTTATCGTGTTTTGTTTTGTTAATTATTTTGGAGAAGAAAGAAGGAAGATCAAGTATGTCACTCAAAATAAATTTTGTGTTAAGAAAATCATTAAGTAAAACACATCTATACGTCTTAATCATAACATTAACTTGATAATAAATAGTATTAAATATTTAATAAAAAAAATTATTAAATAGAAATTAATTTTAAAGACAATAAATCATTAGTTATTATTAACTAGATTAGATGATATGTTAGACTAAATAAATTATTGATATCTAAATTAGTTTTTAATTTTTATAAATAATTTTAAATTTATTTCTAATTAGCTACCAAGACTTTAACTATCACTAATTTAATTAATAATTTACATTATTCTTATAAATACACATAAATGAAAATAAGATAAAGATATACATTTTTATAAATATACGTAAAAAAAAATAAAGATATATAATTTTTATAACAGTTAACCACAACAAACAATTGTTTAAGTAGATAATAAACAACCTATAAATTTAATATTTCATATAAGAATAATAATATTCAAAATCTTAGTGTGCATTCTAAATAAAAAGTTATAAAAAAAAAAATCTAATAAAAAACTCAAAAGACGACTTCAAACCACTTTTATCTTTAAATTCCAATCAAGATTATTTTTTCCATGAGAACTTTGACCCTATAAACACTACATATCCTTTTCGCTCTAAAACAATGCATATCCTTTTCGCTCTAAAACAATTCACAATATTTAACAAATTAAGAAAATAACTCCTTCCAACCAACAAAAACAAACCAAAATTCTCCGTCATTCAACAACCTACAACATCTTCTCTACAAGTGAAATAATACTATTACATACGGTCAAGAGAGAAAAATCAGTAACAATCATTGTTTGATTATTATACTTCCATAAACACTAGCATAAACGTATTGAATACGTATCATACAAGTAGACAGGGTGACGGCAAAACCGAGCGTGCAAGTTCTTTCCAGAAGTAATCTTCATCCAACTCCACAGAACCAGTGATCAACGATCTGTTGTTGTTGTAATGATGAAACTCCCTACCATCTTCTTCACTTCCACATACATCTCCACTTTGCATGACCCTTTCATGATGCATCAGAGTAGAACCACGTCCAACCTTGTTGGAGTCCTTGCCCGTGAGTTGTTGAACCACTGATCGAAACTCAGAAGCATCGCAGGCCCTCACCAACACAGGGCTCGATATGTAGGTTATTTTCACTGTTTTCTTCTGAGTTTTATTCATTATCTTTATGTTGCTGGAGTCCTTGCTCTGGAGGTAGAAATTGGGATCGTATCTCAGTTTTCCCATTCAAATGTGTGTTCTACTTCTAAAGATAAGTGTAATATGTTTGATGAGTGTAAAGGTGAGTGTTCTATGGCGCTTTTATAGCCTGAAATTTGAACTTGGTAATGAATAGTAAGAGGTGAGATTTCGTAGAAGGAGGGATATATATTATTTAATGTTTGAGGAAGATGACAAATTTGGAAAAAATGTGGAATGGGTGTAGAAAAGAGCCATGGCTATGATATGTTATGTTACTACTACGTGTATGGGTGAAGGGTTTTGTTTCGTTTTCATTAGGTGACTCACTCTTATATTGTTCTAAAATGACTGCGTAACATGGTCCTTCTCTGCTTTCCTTTTGTTTAATGTTTTTTTGTTTCATTTTTTACGATGTGGTTGTTTTCCAACTCTAGTCCTCACTATGATTCTAATATATTCCACTCCTTCTAGATTGCAAGAAAGAGCTTTAATTTGGGTTTGATTCAACTAATCTTATCTACGTGATTTCTTTCATTGATTGGTTTTTTATATGATAAATGAGATGAGGTTGGTGCTTTTTTATTGTTCATTCTCTGGGTGTTTAGAAAGTCTGTAGCGTGTTAAATAAAATAATATATGTAAGATTTCACATATCCAGAAAAAGAAAGTGAATAATTTTATAATATTTTAAGATATTTATTTTTATTAACTTGTGTCGACCAAAACCGAGTTAAAACAAAGGTCAAGTCATGAAAAGCAAAACCTTCGATGCACACTCTGACAGAATATACATAATTGTGATAAATATTCAAACTCAGTCAAAGAAACGGGGTTAAGGTAATCAATAATAGTAGAGCGGTATTTATTTTTACAAAAGCAGGGTAATTTTGTTTTTCATTATTACCTAAATGAACATAATTAAAAAAAGTTGGCATTGGATAAATCGTAATAATTAAAAAAAGTTGGCATGGATAAATCGTGTAATGATTGCACTGTAGTCATTAAACTGAAATAGTATATTTAAATATGATTTATATTTTTTCTTTTTTAAGAAAATCGTATATTGAAGTACAATTTGTGGGTTTTTTCTATTTTTGGTTTTGTATTTTTTTCATTTAAAATTTCTTTTTTTTTTAAAGAAAATTATACATTGAAGTATGACTTGTGTGTTTTCTTTTTAATTTTAGTTTCGTAAATCTTTTCAAATGAGTTTTTTTGTAATTTTTTTAATAAATATTGAATATTCAATGTTGGTTTTAATTTTTTTAAATTAACTTATTGAACTTTATTTATTTAAAAATATTTATTAGTTACAATATCACAAAAGTGAATAGTAATATTCTAATTAACTGTCTCATTAAAAAAATGGATTTAACCAGAGTAGTCTTTTATTTGTGTGAAAGAATATAGTATATGCAATGATATATTTAACACATTAATATCTCATCAACAACTAAAATCCCACAATTATGTAAATTTATAATATTTAATAATCTTTCATTCACGTTCAATTAACAATAACTTTTACTACAATACGACATTTTGGATAACTAACTTTAATCACAACATTTCTATCAATATGCTCGTCAATCTAGTTTTCAAATTTTTTTAATGTTCAAATATTTTAAACATCATATCATAACATGCATCATCATCTTCATACAAATTACATACACTTATAATTTTTTTGCCTTCCAACTAATTTTTTTTCTCCTACATCAAATATGTTTGCCACTTACAATAACACAATTTTCAACATATCATTAATGAATTGTTATAGACCCACGTCTTCACATAAATATGATCATGAAATTGAAAATAAAAAATATGAATATGAAGATGATAACACTAATAACGATAATATTTAATAAATATTTAATCACAAATTTTTATACAACTTCAATCACAAAAACTTAAACGACAAACTAAAAAATTAACTTGTGGGATAAACTCTCACAAATAAATATTTTCTTTAACTTTGTGTCTTATTTTTCTAAATCAATTTCCATTTTTTTTATATATATATGGTTCTTTAATATTATTATTTATTTTCAAACAGAGTCTTATTGTTTTATATTTTTCAAATAATGAACCACATTATTAAAAAAACATATAAATGAAAATAATTACAATAAATAATTATAAAGCATAATCAAATTAATATTTTTTTGTAATATAAATATTTTAATAAAAAAACAGAGAAAAACTGAAACCAAAAACGTAATATTCAATTTTTGTTAAGTTTTTTTGTAAAACTCATTTTCAAAAATTTGCAAAAGCAAAATTAAAAACAATAACACACAAATCGACCGTACTTTAATGTATGATTTCTTTAAAAAAAAAATAGAAATTATATTCAGTCTACTATTTCAATTAAATGAAAAAAAATTGCAAAATAAAAATTACAAAAATCACACAAATCGTATTTCAATGTAGGATTTCTTTAAAAAAAATAAAAATCTTATTCAAGTAGGATTTTCAGTTAAATGAAAAAAAATAAATATTTCAATGTATGATTTGAATTAGAAGATTGAATGCAGTCCAACATCATATGTTTAGATGCATGATTTCTTCTTTTGAAATAGTGTTCCAAGACATTATTTGTCTACTATAATAATTTGTTTTTTCAAATATGCCTATATACATAATATAAAAAACAAATTACCCTACTTTCGTAAGGCGCATGCTATTTTTTTTAGTATGAAAACGAGTTAAGGATTTTCTGGTCCTAACTCAAAATAAGTCATTTTATTATTAAGCCTTCGTATTTTATTTAAGTTTCTATGTTTTAATAAGTTAAGTAGAGATATATTTTATATGGTAGTATAAGTGTGATGGAATGATTAAAAGAAAATAAACTACTAAAAAAAATTATAAGTTTAGTAGAAATATATTCTATATACAGAATCAACTATTTATATTAGTTTATTGGAATATTAAACAATCGATATCATCATATAACAGTTTTATTTAAATTTATTTTAAATATAATCCTCTAATAATTGCTATAATATTATTATCTTTAGAAATTATTATTAATGTAAAAGTTATATATATTTAAAGAGATTTTTATTTATCACATTTGTCAAATTCTTGGTCATGTGTGTTAATAAAATAAATTGCTTTTAAAAAATGGTTTTTAATTAAATGAAAAATAGTTTGTGAAAATAATTTACTTTTGATATTAGTGTGTGCTTAGTTTTCAATTTAAAAGCTCAAAAGTATGTTGAGGAAAAAAAATTCCTGTTTGTTTATTTTTTAGGTGTCATGATTTTAAATAGAGTTCTAATATATTTTATCTAGAAAAAATAATGTTATTTTTTTAAATCTCGGTTTGAAAATAAATTTCATGTAATAGATATATTGTATTCCAAACATATTTAATCTTTTGTATCTTAAAATTATTCTCTCTAAGATTATAACAAATAAATAAAGACAATATTCCACTATTTTGTAAGTAAAGTCAAGAGTCAAGACTCAAGGTTATTGAAGTTCAGAAGAAAATGACATTTCACTACTATTAATCATTCAATCATTCAAACAAAGAATGAATAAAAAACCAAACAAACAAATAACATGTTCTTATCAATAAAACCAAAAAATATATAGAATCCAATGACTGTCACATGAAGATAGACATGTGATGTTTCTCTGGGAAACTGAAGGTGAATTAACTCTTTTCAAATTGAGATTCCTTTGATGGAATTTGTACTTTTGAAAATAGATTAAATATATATTTCTAGATGAATTTAATTGTATTTTGAATCCTTTGATTTAGTGTTAATATTTCATTAAAAAATTCTAAATATGATGAATGATTGTATCACTGAAATTCAATAAATGGAATACCTGTAGCATAACTCCTCCTTGTTCGTATCTGAAAAAAATTTAAAAAAGAATGTCTATATCAATAGTAGCTTAATCTTACCTATATATTCAATAAAATATCTCCATGTATAGAATAATTGACATCCTTTAAGTACTTTAGAGATCATTATTTCACACTTTTTATATTCATTTATTTAAGTTTTGAATAAATAATTTTCTAAGTTTAAATGTTATTTTTATTATTTTTTATTGTTAACCTTTGTTAGATTTGAAAGTATTGGTTTAAGGATATAGAGTTTTATGAACGTCAAAATAAGAGAAAATAAACCATATCAAAGCTTATATTTTCCTTTTCTTTACTATTTTCATGCATTTGTCTTTTAAATTTAATAAATTTATAGTTTATTAATTATTTTGAATCGTTTAACAATTATAATAGTGTTTATCATCAATACATTTAAGATATTGTTTATTTTAATGTTTATAATTTCATTAGGTCATATTTTATTTTTAAAAGACATTTTGATAGATTAAGAGATGAAAATGTATTTAAGTTTATGTAGTTTGAATTTACACAATATAATACTACTAGATATACCGAAATAAATTTTACAATAAAAATTGATATCAATAATCAAACTTTATAATAAATTGATATCCATATATATATATATATATATATATATATATATGTGTGTGAACAATTTGATCTTGCAATCACTCTACTCAAAATTAGCGAAAACCTTTAAATGTATAAGTTTGTTGCTTTTAATTGTGTTTTCAATAACAATGTAAATTTGTGGATATGTATTATTGGCAGTAGTGACGTGGCTAAACGTCAACCATCTAATTATATATGATTTCTGTACGTATGAGTGGTGGTATCATTATCATAGGAGTTTTTGCCTCCACATTTTCATAAATACTTTATATATTTTATATTTAAAATATTTATTTTACAATTATCTTATTTAAATTTTGTATTTTAATAAAGTTTGAGGTTAATTCAATCATTAAATAAGAATAAGTTTAATATTTTATTTACTGAACATATTATTAGAAATTTGTTTTTTTAGAAGAAAAAAAGAATTGGAGAGACCAATTGAAAAACCTTTAAAGAATAAGTCAAATATATAAACTTTTTATTGTTAGAAGGTTGAACATGAGTTTTCTAATACTTGGTGAAGAGGTTTAATGTGACTAAGATTTTTGAAGTTGAATATACAAATTCTGATGTTGGAAAGTTGAACGTGAGTTTTCTGAAACTTAATGTAAGAAGTCTAACATGACTCCAATTTTTTTGGAAAAAGTATACTTAAAATTTTCTATTGAATTAGTTATACAATTTGATATGTTCAACCACATAATACATTTGTTCGGCATTTTTTCCAAAGGAACGAGAGTGTTGTGTGAATTCAAAAGAGTTTAAAGAGTGAGATTGAATTAATGTAAGTACTCTACACATAATATAACACCTAATTTATTCAACTTCTGGAATTGCATTAATGTGCTATAAGAGGAAATTTGAAAGATTTTTTTTTTGCGTAAAGTGAGAAATTAAGTAGATTTTTTTTTTAAATATTACACATAATACTTTCTTATACGGATAACCATCATTCAATTATTTCATAATTAATTTTTTATTTATGAATAATAAAGATATATTTAAGATATCTCACAATTAAATTTGTATTTATGAATAATAAATATATATTTGCGAGTGAAAAATTCAAATTAAATAGGCATAAAGTACATATAATTGAGAAAATGTTAAGTTTAATTTTCGTTTCCACCAGCATAAATTTTCCAAATATGGTTGTTTCGCTCTTTAACATATTCAATTAGATTCTTTTTTTTCTTCTTTTTATTACATTAATTTTTAGATCTAAATAAGCTCAGCTTAGGGATATTTCAATATTATTATAATTAGTAATGTTAGGTTTTCAATTTAATGTGTTTGAGATGTTGTTTAAATGTTTGTTTTATCAACAAATAATTAAATTAAAAAAAATATTTGTTTTATCAACAAAGAATTAAATTAGAAAAAAAGTATTTAAGAGATATTTTAATTTGTATATAAAATAGTGTTTGAGGCTAAACTGTCTCTTTAGACTGACTTTACATAAGTGGATTATGTTACATTCATTCCATATCAACAAACACATTATAAAGTCATACATTATGAATCCATACATTACAATGACATAATCACAATATCACTTAGACAAAATGGTATGATCTATCTCTATATCTTTGACACTCTCAGTCTTAGCAGCAGTTGCAACAAATAGTTTTCTTCAACCTTAACAATATTCAATGTTTACAGTATGGTTTGTGTTTTTCATCGTTACAATATTGCAACTAGTATAATGAGTATGGCATGAGATATAAACTCTATCTACCTGGATTTACACCATAGACAACCTTTCGTGCAACTTAGGCACAAAGTTACAATTTCACCCAAGTAAAAGAAAAATACACTCATCAACAAGGACCTCAATCAAAAGTATGACAACTGTTTCACTTAGTCGAATCACGTCCCTTGTATTTTCACAACAAATATTTTATGCATATTTTTGGGTCTAATTATCAATTGGAGTATGAAAAGTTGACAAAGGTTTTACTCTCCAAAATCGGTTAAAGAGTGTCTCATTTTCTCCTGTAGCTTCGTTTCGTATTCTCTGATAAACATATCTCACTAAGTACAAGTTATCCTCTTTTTTCCATTCCCACAAAGTAAATAATATGTTTTTTTTTTGTTTTATCTTTAAAGTAATCTTGCATTAAAAGTAAAAGTGGATATTGGATTCCACCCTTTAATTAGTTAATATGAATACGAAAGAAAACAACATAAAATGAATAGACAAGGATGAAAAACACTAAATATATAAACTTGTGAGAGGTAATTCTTGTCTAGCTAGCACAAAATGCATAAAAGTATTTTGCACATGAACCATGCACACCTCACAGTACAAATCCTGGTTATAAGTGGGACAACTTTATCATGATCAATTTGTTGAAAATTTTTAGTAAGAAAAATTGAAAAAATTAATTACCACCAATAATCAATAATGTATACATATAAGACAATACAATATTATCTTAAACTAAAACATCAAAGTTTAGAATTTGTGATTTTTTTTTTTTTATACATCACTCAACTTTCTCATGTCTATTAAATATGAGACTTTCAATGAGTAAGAGCTTCTAGGTGTGTTAGAGATCTTGACTCCCCAATTTTTTTTTATACATATATAAATAATATTTTTAAAAAATTTAATATATTTTATATAGTTGACACTTTCAAAATTTGTATACATCTATAAAAAAAAATTTGACACCCCTAAAATATTTCCTAAAGATCCATCAATATTTTCAATAACATATTTGTATTTATAAAAGGACGGTGATCTTGGTGTTCATATGGATCATGGAATATTATAAATCTAAATACTACTTTCTAGTTTAAGCAAGATGTTGCAGCGGATGAATTAATTAATGTCTTCAACAATAACCAAGTTTCTGCATTCCAAACATTGATTCAAAGGCCACAAGTTTTAAATTGCACTTGATTTTTGACCTATGGACCAGTCTACATATGTGCAATATAGATTCTACTATTTAGATCGCAAACGCTATAATTATTATAAGGAAACAAAGTAATCACTAAATAAAATTATATTTTCTTCAAGACATTGACATGTTGTTTCATATGGTCAATAATTGGAAACATTTTGTAAACTATTATTGTTATTTTTATATATCTTTTTCTTCATCATGATTAACATTTATTTTTCTTAGGACTATGATTATGTTTCACAATAGTATATATAGATTGTAAGTTTTGCTGGTCATCAACAGACAGTTAGTTAATTAACCATATATTTTTTTAGCAAATTAAAAATGATCGGATAAAGTCTTTATTTGGGTGATATATACTTGATCTTGGGACATGAACATATAATTAGTCAAAGAAGCTTTTAGAATGTTTATATTAATTAAAACAGACTTAACTAACTTGTGGAATAATCTTCATCTCTGTGCCTGTAATTAGGTTCTTTAACATCGAATTGATTAGAAAAATAATCCAAAACCAAATCTATTTCTTTTAATTTTTGGATTTTTTTTGTTTTAAATTCAAGTTGAAATGAAAAAAAACAATTAAACCGCATGTAGTATTTCAAATTTAATGTTATATATTTAAAATTAACTGCGATGTTTAGTTTATCTAAACTTTATACATTGATGATAGGTATCAACTTTATAGCTCATAAGTAGATGTTGATTTGTTTGCCTTAAAGTGTGTTAAGAATTAAAAATACGAAAGTTGTGTAGAGTTTGAATATTTTGTGTTTTTTTTTTATAAATTTCTTATTATAGTTTTCGTAAATTTATTTTTCTTTAATTGTTTTTATTGAATTTATTTCCCTTGACTATTGTTTGTAGGATCACTGTGAAAGGTCAAAGTTTGAATGTGGCTACGTGGAAATATGGTCACGAAGACCACCTAAAGATTATAAATAAAATAAAATAAATTATTACGACAATTTCATCCAGTAATGAAGGTTTTTTTTTAATGTTCGAGGATTGACCAATCACAAAAGTGTAAAGATATTGTTTAATTTACTTAAAGTATATAAATCTTTTTTTTTTATGATCTCATGATGTCACACTGATATTTTAGATGCATTTTGGATGATTTTAATGTTGTTATCTCGACTAACGATTGCAAAGGAGTTGGTCTTAATCAGGTTTCTTATACTGTTTTTTTTATTGGATTAATAACAATGATCTTACTTGTATGCCTTTTTCTGTATATTGTTATATTTGGTGTAATGAGAGGAGAGAGTTACACAAAATTGATAGAAAATTAGATAGGATTTTATGTAATGGAGCGTGTCTGGATGAATGAGATTTTTGTAATTATAAAGTTATTGTAAAAAATTGTTCTGACCACTTCCCTGTTTTTGCTAGTAATTGTATACGAAAGGTTAAAGATATTTTCATTTCTTTTTCTATGTGACTTCAAGATCGTTCATGCATGAAGCTTATTCATGATTTTTGGACTAATCCGGTTGTTGGTTGTCCTATGTTTATTTTGCAACATAAGTTAAAAAGATTGAAAATTGAGTTTTAAGACTGGAATAAAAATTCTTTTAATAATGTTTATGAGACAATGTTTCTTAAAGAGGCTTCCTTCCTTGGTATTCAACAAAACTTAAAAATGACTAGTTTTTGTGATATTAATATTAATATTGAGAATAAACTACAATTATATGGAGTATCATTTAATATGACAAAAGGTTAAGATTTTGTTTTTAAGAATGTAACTATTATAAACAAGAAGATTATAAAAACACCTTAAATTTGATATAAAAACTGGAATTGATATTTATAAAATTTAAAAAGCAATATTTTACTTTCTTAAATTTTATATCATTTTCTTAAGATACACCTTAAATTTTACTTTAATCCTAATGAGCTCTTATTATGTCTAGAAATGCACATCTATCAACTTAAATACTTAAATTTTTCCATCGACATTTATTTACATTATAATTGATTCATTAATTTGATCTTTTTTATAAATATTTTTTTATATCACAATAGATTCAAAATATTTATCATAAACATCAATAATTCATTAATTATTTCTTATTCATTGCAATTAATTTCTTTAAATATTACAATATAATAAAAGTATGAACTTTATAAATAAAATAAAAAGGTGAAATTATTTGGATTAAAGAAAAAAACGTGAAAAATGAAGAAAAAATAATCGGAAATGAAGATTTTTTCTAAGATTAATTGAAATTAAGGAATTTTTGTTAATAATATTTTGACATTATAGGAATGAAAGTAAAGTGAAGAGAAGAAGAGAAGGGACCCCGCTAAAAGTGGTAAAGAGGAGAGTTGAATGCGCGAAAGCAAAGGGAAGAAGAAGAAGGTGGCGAAGTTACAGGAGGAGGTGTTGAACAATGTCGCGTTCTTTCCAACAACCAATCGATTCGCATTCCACTTCTCACTTCGTCTTCCACCTCCACCACCTTCACCTTACGCACGCTTCCATCTTCTCCTTCCTGCTCCTCACGCCTCAACCACGCCGTCGCCATTCCCTTCCATACTCCTCTTTATGCTGCCTAAGCCCTCCGTCGCTTTCCGCTTTACACCTCAATAATGGTACGTCGCACTCCGTCGCTTTCCGCTTTCCTCATAATTTTGTATCACTCTAACTATTTCCTATTTATCATTCACTTTCTTGTTAACTTGTTATTCTGCTGCTGTTTGCGCGCCAAACAATATGCTAAATTCTTGTATTGTAACCTACGATGCACCGATAGTTCAACTTGTGTCACATATTCGTATCGATATTATAGATTGTAACACTATGAGCAAGAATTCAGTAATTGTTCTTGATGTGTATTCGAGGGACGGGTAATATGTAAACATTGCCTCGTATGTATTATTTAAAAATTTGCATTTAAGGACTTTATTAGATTTGTTTAACTCTTTCGTATATTGCATGCGTTCTGTGCTGGTTTTTGTATTGATAAGATGATGATTTCTTATCTCCATCTGCAGGGGACTCCGGTGAATATTACTGCGGGTTCTTTTGTCTGGGCTGAAGATCCAGAAGTATCTTGGATTGATGGACAGGTATCAAAAATCAAGGGAAATGATGTTGAAATTGACACAACCAATGGAAAGAAGGTTTGTGCTTATTTGCATTCTTGAATAACTTCCATAGGGTACTAAATAGCGAAACAGTTCACCTCGATTGCTTCTATTAGTTGATATAAAAGAGCGAATAGCAGTGATGAGAATGGTTAACTTCTCTGTTGTGCTCAGTCTATGTTTATTGCACTGTTAGTCTGTAGTTGTATCTGCACTGCAATTACACGCAGAAACAGAAAATAAAGTGAAAGCACTGAACCTTACGGAAGAGATTCGGCAATGAATATTCTTTATTTGTTCTTGATCTTCTCAGTTTTGGCTTGATCTTTAAATGACCATCAGGATCTGTGGAATGCTTTTTTTTTGTCAGAAATCAAACTCCATGTTATAGACTTGGTACAAGGAGTACCGACCCCTTTACATGAGGAAAAAGAAAGAAACCATAAAATTTACAAGAGCTTGCAAGAACCCATAACAGACTCTAGAAAGACAAAAATATGCCCTTAGATTCTTCCTTAACTGCCCAATGTCTTCTGTCATTGCACAAAACCTCAAGAACAAAGCATACAAATCCAACCACAGTACCTTGTATCCTTTGAAGGCATGTCCCAGGATCTATGGAATGTTATTAATGTTTAACTTCCTGGAAATATTGTAAAAACTGTTGAACTTGTAAGCTAAATTATGGCCATTTCTCTTGTTTTCTTATCTTTTTTCTACTTTGATTGGGTTATCACCATTGGGGATTCTGTTCTGAAGTTAGACAAATAATTTTTTATTATACTCGTCCATTATTTTTTTATGCATTCCTTTGTGGCGAAATTGTCTTTTCTATTGCCTGTTTTGCTTGAAAAAAGGTGCAAAATATTGTAGTAAGGAAAAGAATCGTCACCCATGTTTTTATTTTGATTATTTCTATAGGTGCTCACAAAGTTATCAAAAATATATCCCAAAGATATGGAAGCTCCTGCGGGTGGAGTGGATGATATGACTAAGCTTTCCTATTTGCACGAGCCTGGAGTCCTTCAGAACTTAAAAATTAGATATGAATTGAATGAAATATATGTATGTCTCTCTCTTTCCTTTTATATGATAAAATCCAGCATTGTTTATTAGTCCAACAAGTTCTTACCTATTTTACTAATTGCCGTTGCAGACTTATACTGGTAATATTCTGATTGCAATAAATCCATTCCAAAGGCTACCTCATATTTATGATTCACACATGATGCAACAATACAAGGGAGCACCATTTGGAGAGTTAAGTCCTCATGTATTTGCCGTAGCTGATGTTGCATATAGGTAATCAAAACTCTTCTATTTATCCAAGTTCTGATGCTTTCACTGAACCAAATATATAGTCTGATGAATTCATTAAAACCAGGGCAATGATACACGAAGGAAAAAGCAATTCAATTTTGGTCAGTGGGGAAAGTGGAGCTGGTAAAACTGAAACTACAAAAATGCTTATGAGATATCTTGCCTTCTTAGGTGGTAGGGCTGCCACTGAAGGACGAACCGTTGAGCAACAAGTTCTTGAAGTATGATTGAACAGATTACCCTTTTTTTAAGTCTAATAATTCCTCATTATTTTATTTCAAGCTATGATATGGACCCTTTCTTTTTGTCTTGAACTTTGACTCATTTAAGACTTCTGTGTTAACTGATCTGAATGCAGTCAAATCCAGTTCTGGAAGCATTTGGCAATGCTAAAACTGTCAGGAATAACAATTCCAGGCAAGTCTTACAGCTGGGAAGTAAATAAGCTCTTGTTTTACTTCTCTGAGAAACCCTGATGTATAGATTAGTTTTGTTGTGTTTGTGACATGTGGGCAATAAAGGATTATTAGTGTTTCACTCTCCTCCATAACCTGATCTGATATAGTCTTCATTTTGTCTCATGGCAATCCCCCAGTTCTCTACTACATTACACTGCCAGAATATAAGACGCTAATAACAACAATTAACTTAATTTCTGTTTAACAATTTTGCTTTCCGTAATGAAACATTAACTGCCACATGATGCGTATTTAAGTTCAATTTCTTACCAATAATTTAGTTTTAAATTTTCCTTTTCTTAATTGTGCAGTCGTTTTGGTAAATTTGTTGAGATCCAATTTGACAAGAGTGGTAGAATCTCGGGAGCAGCTATTCGAACATACCTTTTGGAGAGATCTCGGGTTTGCCAGATTAGTGATCCTGAACGCAACTACCACTGCTTTTATTTTCTTTGTGCTGCACCACAGGAGGTTACTTGCTGCATTATTCACTTTTTGAGGGATTTGTTTTAATTATGTAAACTCATTGCAATGTTTGCTAACAGGAAATTGAGAAATACAAATTAGGAAATCCTAAAACGTTTCATTACCTGAACCAGTCAAAATGCTATGACCTGGCTGATATAAATGATTCTCGTGAGTATCTTGCTACCAGGAGAGCTATGGATATTGTTGGAATAAGCCAAAAAGAGCAGGTATTTCTTTTGCATGAGCATGAATTTAGCTTCTTTTTGTCTAGAAATGGAAAATTTATCCTCCCAGTTCTTACCTCTCCACTTCCCTTTCCGTTTTTCTGTAAGGAAGCAATTTTCAGAGTTGTTGCTGCGATTCTTCATATTGGGAATATTGAGTTTGCAAAAGGCAAGGAAATTGATTCATCAGTTCCAAAAGATGACAAAGCCAAATTCCACTTAGAAACTACTGCTGAGCTTCTTATGTATGTGTGCCACTGTATTGTCACTCTCCATACCCATATGATTTTGAACTGGCTTTAAGATGATTGCCATCATTGGATTTCCCACTTTATTAGGTGCAATGCTGGTTCCTTGGAAGATGCATTATGTAAGCGTGTCATGATCACCCCTGAGGAAGTTATAAAACGAAGCCTCGATCCCCAAAGTGCAGCAGTGAGCAGAGATGGCTTGGCAAAAACAATTTATTCTAGGCTCTTTGACTGGTAAGATGCTGAAAAATGAACCCATAAAATAGGTAAAGTATCTAGGATTCTGGTTTTGATCTTGGGTGCATTAATGTGGTGGTTAACAGGTTGGTGAACAAGATTAATAATTCAATTGGACAAGACTCCAGTTCTAAATCTTTGATTGGGGTGCTTGATATCTATGGTTTTGAAAGCTTTAAATCTAACAGGTAATATGTAGTTCAGAAGAAGAAATATGCCCATCTATACATGTACTTCACATTGTTGAAGAGAGAAATTCTATTATTTATTAAAATTAATTGGAAATCACAACTTTTGGTGGGTTCTACTTTTCATTCAATGAGTCTCTCTACAGATTTAGGAGTGGGACCATCTAAAACTGTGATTTTCAATCAATTCAACCCAATAATAAAAGAGTGTTGCTAACACTCCTCTTACTGAAAATGTTGAAAGCAACTACCTCTGCTTGTTTTCAATTTTTTGTAACTTATTTTCAGCCTATCATGCTCTGCAGTTTTGAGCAGTTCTGCATTAATTTCACAAACGAGAAGTTGCAGCAACATTTCAATCAGGCAACATCTCAGACCATGATAAGCACTTAAATTTTCTTATGACCATCTTTTCCCCGCTTAACATACTTTTTATGATGAATTACAGCACGTGTTTAAGATGGAGCAAGAAGAATACACGAAGGAGCAGATCAATTGGAGCTACATTGAATTTGTTGACAACCAAGATGTTTTGGACCTTATTGAAAAGGTCTTGCCGTATTTTTTTTTTTCACTCTTATATTCCGAAACTTAATGAAATAGAAAGCTATTGTTACTATACTTTTTTATACGCTTATTGCCTTATTAAATTCCATTCCACAATCTATTCCGAGGACAATGCATTTCCTTTAAATAATGAAATTCTGCTAAATCCCAATCGGCATAGATAAACTAAAGATTTACATCACAACTGGCAACATTTATAAAGGAGAAGCAACAGACGGGATGGGAGTGAGGGTGAACGTGAAAATAATTTTGGTTAAATGATTTGTGGCTTCTTTTGAACTGCAGCACAAGAGCCATATTGAGTATCTTTAAATTTACAATTAACTGCTGTTACTGATTGGTCTTTCACTTGGCTGTATTTTGGGTTATTTTACAGTCTGCCCAAATTCAATCCCTTTTTCAGGTTATCATTCCATTTTCTCTTTTTCTTTTTGTACTAATCTCTTACATTGTTTATCATTTGTACAGAAACCTGGAGGAATAATTGCACTCCTTGATGAAGCTTGGTAAATTATCGTTTTCTCCCTTGAATTTCTTCATTAAAGGATGGAGATTACCTTGCTAGTTAAATTTTATCCCTTTCCTTGTGGTGACACGAACCAGCTTTTGTCATATTGTTTTAAATCTAAACATCTTTGATACATTAATAACTTCTTCGTTCTAACTTCCCCCTCTTTTCTTGCAGTATGTTTCCAAAGTCCACACATGAAACATTTTCAAACAAACTTTATCAAACATTTAAGAATAACAAACGCTTTATTAAGCCAAAATTATCTCGAACAGATTTCACTATTTCTCATTATGCTGGCGAGGTATTATTTGATCCCATAGCACCGACTTCAGCCAAAAATGAGAAATCTTTGTTTATTCATTTCTACTGTCATAAATTTGCAGGTGCACTATCAGTCTGATCAGTTTCTGGACAAAAACAAAGATTATGTGGTTGCTGAGCATCAAGATTTATTGACTGCTTCCAAATGTCCATTTGTAGCAGGCCTTTTTCCTCTACTTCCAGAAGAGACATCCAAATCTTCTAAATTTTCTTCAATTGGTTCTCGATTTAAGGTGTCATTTTTTTCCTGGGCTTCATTGTTACACGTATGGATTTATTCAACAAAAAAAAAAGCATCACGCATTAACATGCACCCATGCCAGGGCTTACAAATTGAACTGTAATATTATAATCAGGAAGCTAACAAACCATGCTTTCATATCCTGAATGGTGCAGCTGCAACTACAGCAATTAATGGAAACACTAAGCTCTACAGAGCCTCATTACATTAGATGTGTGAAACCAAACAACCTCCTCAAGCCTGCAATTTTTGAGAATTCCAATATTATGCAGCAACTTCGCTGTGGTGTGAGTATAGTTTGAAAATATAACTTGATATTCCTCCTTTACTTCACTCTGTGTGATGGTTAGTACAAAAGTATGGCCCTGGTATCTTCGCATTTTCAACCTTTCTTCGGTGGTCTCTAATGCTTTCCCATACAGGGTGTTTTAGAGGCAATCAGAATCAGTTGTGCTGGCTACCCTACTCGCCGTGCTTTCTTTGAATTTATACACCGATTTTCCCTTCTTGCTCCAGAGATCACAGAAGCACAGTAAGAACACTTGTAATATCCTTTATGCAAAAGAAGAAAGTTTTATCTTTATAACCAACAGTTTGGTTCTAAATTTTTTGAGTGCTAAACTGCTGTTTTTTCACCTATGGGCAGTCATGATGAGAAGACTGTTTGTCAAAAGATTCTGGAAAAAGCACGGCTTAAAGGATATCAGGTACTTTAAAATGTTAAACTGGAGTCATTATTTCACTCTTGTTCTCTTTTTTAAATATCATCAAAGCTTGTATGACCTGAGCAACAACTACAATTCATGGATATGGTATCATTAATATATAGTACCTCTTTTTGGCTATAATTAAATAATGTCAACAATAGTATTGTGCATTTACATAACATGTATATATGTATATTGTTACGCTCCACTCCATTCAATGCCACAAAGTTCATTTGATTGGCTGTCAATTTTTTAGATTGGACAAACAAAGGTATTCCTAAGAGCAGGTCAGATGGCTGAACTAGATGCACAAAGAGCTCAAATGCTTGGTAATGCAGCAAAAACTATTCAACGGCGTATTCGAACCCATCAAGCTCGTAAACATTATCTTGCACTACGCAAGAAGACTACAATTGTGCAGTCTCTTTGGAGAGGTGAAATATTATAAAAAGGCATAGCCTAAATCATTTTTTAGTATAGGTCAATGTTGTATTGACTTCCCCAAATAGAATGGTGTGCCTAAGTTCCGAGGGACATCTTACTGCTTAATCAGTCTCCTTTCTCTACAGATTTTTCACATTCATGATATGTTTTGTAGGAAGACTTGCATTCAAATTCTATAAGAACTTGAGAAGGGAGGCAGCTGCAGTGAAAATTCAGAAGAATATACGCAGATATGAATCTAGGAAAACCTATACTAAACTCAAAGCATCAGTACTTACTGTGCAAACAGCTTTAAGGGCAATTGCTTCTCTCAAGGAGTTCAGATTTAGGAAACAGGCTAAGGCTTCCATCATTATTCAGGTCATAGTTGACTGCTATATGATTAGGAACATTGATAAGGGTTGTCAGTATTCAATATTTAAACTCTTGAAAAATTGCAGGCTCAGTGGCGGTGCCACAAATCTGCTTCATATTATAAGAAGCTCAAGAAAGGTTCAATTGTCACACAATGCCGATGGAGGGGTCTAATGGCCAGGAGAGAACTTAGGAAACTGAAAATGGTAATTTCTATATTTTTCCATTGTCTTTTTAACCATCCTGTCTTTTATCAGAATCCTGAGAAACAGGACAATGAAAACGCGAATGCATCCAACCTATATAACTGTCACAGAAGGCAAAATATAATATCTGATGTTTTCTGTTACAAAAACAAGTTTCATAACAGAAAGGTTTATAGTTTTATACAACGTTCATATATTTGTTTATCATTATTATTATCTTGATAAAGGGAAAACAAGATAAAAATTGTCCTCTATACAAATCGAAATTGGATTTTACCTTCATTTCTTAATATTAGAGCCAAAAATTTCATTCTTATTCTATTTTCTATTTTAACTTGTTATATCTTTAAATTGGATTTTACTAGTCATATCTTTAATGCAAAATATGTTGTAGACGTAAAATAAATCTTATACTGAACAGAATAAAAGAATATCCCATCCACATGAAGTGAAACTCATGTGATATTTCACGGGCACAATCCTTTTTCTATTTGGTAGTTTTATGAATGATAAAATGAAACCAATTAAGCTGCTCCTATATGACATTTTTTAATGTTAAAGTAGAACAAAGCCACAAACCTCACTGCATTATTCCTAATTCTTTTATATCTTTCTTTCTACCCTCAGTTAACATTCGTTTCCTTTTGCTAGGCTGCAAGAGAAACTGGTGCACTTAAAGAGGCAAAGGACAAGCTTGAAAAAAGAGTGGAGGAACTCACTTGGCGTCTTCAACTAGAGAAGAGTTTAAGGGTGAGATATACGCTTTGCAGATACATAAATTTTGGAAGATCAATTTCAGCATAAGAGACAGCCCTAAAGAAAACTATTTGGAATCCTGTAGAGCAACCTAGAAGAATCCAAAGCACAAGAGATAGCAAAACTGCAGAATTTACTGCAGGAGACGCAGAACAAAGTTGATGAAACCAATGCATTGCTTATAAAGGAGCGAGAGGCTGCAAGGAAAGCTATTGAAGAAGCACCTCCTGTTGTTCAAGAAACTCAGGTTATTGTTGAAGACACTCAGAAGATTGAATCACTATCATTGGAAATTGAGAGTCTAAAGGTAAGACAAATTGGTTTTACAACACTTAATCTCTGTTAGGCGACCCTAATTTCAACCATGCTTCTATTTCTGCATAAAATGCTTCTTAATAATAGTGAAATTTTGTGTAGAGAATGTATGCTTCAAGACACAACTAGTATCATTCGTAGAGTGGTTCATCAATTATTTTGCCTCTCTTACTACTTTTCATTTGTTGATCGGGACAAATTTTATAAAATAGAAAGAATGTGCATATTTTAGTGAGGGCCAGAAAAAATTTCAATAGGTGGATTATTCAGTGGGAAGATGCACTAAACCTAACTATACAAAATATCTAGTGTACTTGGAAAGAGAAACAACATTAAAAAGATGAACTGCACATAAAATGCTCTTATTTCCTAGAATGCTCCTATTTCCTACTGACATTATATAGACCAACTAGTAAGAGATAGATTCATAATTGATGCACATCAGATAGTTAATGTAAAAGACTAATCATCTTAGAAGTTTATAATATGTAAGAAAAGTATTAACTGAAATGTGTGTTTTGACCACACATGATTCTTTATTTATAATCAATAGTGCAACAATTAAGGGATCAAATAAGGAGTATAATCCCTAATTTTCAGCAATACAATATTTGCATATATCTTTCTAACACATTCCTTCAAGACCCTTTGAACTTCAAATGTAGACAATGCTTGCCAACTTCACCAATTGATCATGGAGGGTTTTATGCTGCATTGAAGCCCAATCATCCTAAAAGCTTTGGTTGTTAGACTCATGTAAATATTTTAATGGACATATTACTATACCAAGGAATATAAGTTTTGGAAAGTGTGTTTTTTAGGCCTAACTTGACTCTTATACGATCTTAGAAAGTGAGTTTTAGGCCTAATTAAATCTTATAAAATTGATTTGCAATGTGAGGTTTGCACCGGACTAGGAGCAGCCTTCACTCCATCAATATAGGCTCCGCACTTAATGAAGAGATTAAGATTGTTCCCCAGTATTATAATTTGGTCATATCTTTAGTTGATACGAAATCTCCAATAATAAGAATGATGTATTAAATGCTTATGCCTAAGGAGCATACTATCCTTTTAAGTTTATAGTAGTGGTAATTATGTTCTTTTATAATGGTTATCTCATCTAAATCGGGTTTATCTTCTCAGACCTCCCTTGAGTCAGAGAAGCAGAAAGTTGATGACTTTGAAATGAAATATAATGAGTCCCAAGCTTATTGTGAAGAAAAGAGTAAAATATTAGAAGACACGGAGAAGAAGGTTCGTCAGCTACAAGAATCCTTGACCAGGTAATATAAATAATGTAAAATAAGCTTAATGTCACTGTTCTCCCATGCTAATCAACAAGGAAAACTTTGGATTAGAGTGTACCTAATTCTTTTTGGAGTTTCTTTTTCATGAGAAGTATGATAATATTATTGGTATAGTGATCGAACATTATTCTTTCTTTCTCTTCGTCCTTGATAAAATTAATTATTAATATTATTGTTGTTACTACTATTTTTGATAAATTTATCACTACTTTCTAAAATCTTATCTTGAAAATTAATATATGAATGGTATCTACACTTAATTTGGTGAGATGAATGACCAAAATCTCATTTCTTTGATTAGACTAGAAGAGAAGATTGCTAATTCAGAATCAGAGAATCAAGTTCTACGTCAACAAGCTGTGTCAATGGCACCCAATAAGTTCCTCTCAGGACGCTCTAGATCTGTTATACAGGTACTCTTTGGAATGAATCTCAAACTTTATAGTAATATGAATGTAAAGTTCGGATATGACATTTTCTTGTCTCCATTTATAGCGACCGGATGGTGGACATATTGGAACGGAAGTAAAGCCAACTTCGGTAACTAAATTTATTTTAAATCTGTTACTTGTATCTTGGTTGTGTATTAGGATTAAATCTTTTGTTACTTGTCTTGGATATGTATGAGTATTTAACTTGTTTTCTTTTTCACTTGATAAACTAATCAGGATATGCATAGCACATCAATGAACCACAGGGAACAGACCGAAGTGGAGGATAAACCACAGAAATCACTCAATGAGAAACAACAGGAGAACCAAGAGTTGCTCATTAGATGCATTGCACAAAACCTAGGCTTTGCTGGGAATAGACCAGTTGCTGCTTGTATCGTATACAAATGCCTCTTGCATTGGAGATCATTTGAAGTGGACCGTACTAGCGTTTTTGATCGTCTAATCCAAACTATTGGTCACGCAGTTGAGGTGTAAAATGCTAAACTGGCGTGATAGTTCTCTTATTGTTTTCCCCTTTAGCATATTTATCATCACTAATAAGTTTTATTTGACCTCAGACGCAGGATAATAATGATGTCTTGGCTTATTGGTTATCCAATTCCTCTACACTTGTCTTGTTACTACAGCGCACACTAAAGGCAAGTGGTGCGGCTGGAATGGCTCCTCAACGTCGTCGATCTTCATCAGGGAGTCTGTTCGGGAGGGTGACACATGTAAATACAACTTCTTATTTAAACGGATTGAGTCCAGTTGAGAAACTTTCCATCTTTTGACAAGTAAAGTCTTTTTACTTTTGTTTCAGAGTTTCCGTGGAACTCCAGCTGGAGTCACCCTTCCCCTAATCAATGGTAGCATGAGCGGTGTAGATACGTTAAAAGTTGAAGCCAAGTACCCTGCTCTCCTTTTCAAACAGCAGCTTACAGCTTATGTGGAAAAGATATATGGAATGATTAGAGATAACTTGAAGAAAGAAATTTCTCCCCTGCTTGGATTATGCATCCAGGTATAACAATTTCTTCATTACTACTAAGTAAATTTATAAAGCTTTTCCTTTTCTGCATTGCCTTTTAAATTCACTGATTCAATATGTACTGTTTGAACATCATATAGGCACCCAGAACATCTAGAGCGAGCTTGGTGAAGGGATCATCACGTTCGGTTGCAAACACTGAAGCCCAGAAAGCTTTGATTGCTCACTGGCAGGGGATAGTTAAGAGCCTTGGGAACTTCTTAAATACTTTGAAAGAAAATCATGTTAGTCCAACCTCGTTTGACTTTGTCCCTTTATCTTCTTTTTTAATTGGTGCTTTCTCACAACAAATTTTGCTAGCAATGGTAGTTCTGTCTCTTCGCTTAGAAATTTGAATGTCAAATTAAATACATTCTTATAATTTATAATGAAATACATGATCTCCTTTTTGTCTCCAAAATTAGTCATCATTTTTTTTTTCTAATTTCAAATAGGCTTAAAAATGTTTATTTAATGTAAAATAAGTAAGTTTTGATTTGGATCTCTATAAAAGTATTGTCTTCGATCTTTCTTTTTCTAAAATAAAATTACTATTCTTTATCCCTAATATTGATATTAAGATAAATAACATTTATTTTAGAGATTTTTGCAAAAAAAAAATCAAAGCTTCGCATATCAACATTATATCATATGAGGGTCACTTAGGTGATCACTTGACTTTTCAACCAACACATAACAGTAGGGGGGAAAATCAATTATTATTTTTTTTTAATTTTAGAGTGATAAAAAATAAAGAAATTATTTTAAGAATAAAAAATAGAAAACTTTTATTTTACGTAGATTAAAAACATATTTATGCCTTTCAAATATTATATAAAATGGAGCTAGTAGTATACATCGGAAGTGTGCTACATGATTTTGTGATACTCAAGGAGGTAAATGTATTTTATCTTCCATTAGTTTGTGTTCATCTTTTCTTTGGTGAGCTATTATTATGCATGTATTATTTAGTATTGTTGGAGTAAAATATGTTCGTTCAGCTTAATCCATTCTCTGCTTCATTTTGGCAGGTTCCCCCGTTTTTGGTTCGTAAGGTGTTCACTCAAATATTTTCTTTCATCAATGTCCAACTTTTCAACAGGTTATTTTTTTCGACTTCCGTTGTATTGTGGTCATTTTGGTTCTAGAAATTTAATTCTCATTTTTATAATCTCGCATCCTCATTTTTCTTGTAGTCTTCTTCTAAGACGGGAGTGCTGCTCATTTAGTAATGGAGAATATGTGAAATCTGGTTTGGGGGAATTGGAGGATTGGTGCTGTGGCGCCACTGATGAGGTGCTCTACTTTACAGTGCTGTTATACATTGCCATTCTTTCTTTTAGGAAGGTATAAAAACTAACCTCGCCCCTCTCCCTTCTCTCTCGGGGATGCAGTACTGTGGTTCGGCATGGGATGAGCTCAGACATATAAGACAGGCTATTGGATTTTTGGTATCTATCTTGCCTGTATCCATCTGCATGGTCTTGTTGTAATGGTCAGATAGTAAATTTTAAAAACTGGTGTTCCCTGCCAATAATTTAGGTCATACATCAGAAACCAAGGAAAACGCTGAATGAAATAAGTCATGACCTGTGCCCAGTAAGTGAAAGCATCTTTCACTTTCTACTTAAAAATTCACTTTCTCGAATACTTAACATTCTTCACTATTTTTACAGGTCCTCAGCATACAGCAGCTATATCGGATTAGCACCATGTACTGGGATGACAAATATGGCACACATAGCGTATCCGCTGATGTATGTATTTACATTAAACTATTACTCAAACTATATTTAAAATCGTCTATGCCAGAAAGCCATGAGACCTTCATATCGAAGACGTGCAGAAAAACTATGCTGAGCTTTGCCGTATCTATGTTTTCTTCTAGGTTATATCCAATATGAGAGTGTTGATGACTGAAGATTCTAATAACGCAGTTAGTAATTCTTTCCTGTTGGATGATGATTCAAGGTAAGCCCAGTATTGTTCAATCATGAAATAATAGTTATTCAGATTTTCATTTTGTTTTTTAAACGCTTATTAATGTTTTATTTGACTCACATTTAATGTTCCATGTTACCAACAATTCTCATAATTAGTTTAAACTAAAGTTATGACTAAGTGCAAAATAAATATGACAACTGATAGAACCTTGTGGCGCCTCCAAGGGCTTAGCTTGGCAAGAGCATTGCAGTGTGCTCCCTTCAAAATTCTACTCAGATATCAATTGATAGGCTGTAGTTAATTATGACATTCCAAACTAATGAATTAAACCCTCTACAAAATGTTCGGGCTACCTGTTGAGTTTTATATCACGTCCCTTTCCAGAATATAAAATTCACCCAGTAGAGTCTAAACTACAATTTATGGCTGTTCATTGATTGGAGAGAAGCCATAGGTGTATTTAATTTTTACTGAATAAAATTTTGATTTCAGTGAATATGGTAGAATAAGGCCAAAACTCTATATTAAAGGCTTCTAGTTATTATATTAAATTTTGTATTGTCATTCACCGTGTGGAAGCATATGCTTTGCAGCATTCCGTTCTCTGTTGATGACTTAGCAAAGTCGAAGGAACTGATCGATGTCTCTGATTTAGAGCCCCCACCACTATTACATGAAAACACTGGCTTTAGTTTTCTGTTGCCACGCCCAGACGGACAGATTTCCTAGCAGAATTGACCGAATGCCACTCTTACCATTGTCCAGACATCAAATCATATTTAGTTAGAGTTTCTTACGGAGAAACTGATCTTTTTTTCTGCTTTCGTCTGCACAAAGAATATTGTATTCATAAGAAATTTATCTCTTGGTAGTTTGAAAAGGGGATTTTCTGGGTGGGAGTCAAAAGCATAAAAGTCCTTTTCCATAAAAATTTCCCCATCCTTTTTATCCACATTTCTCATTCACTGGTACCTTCTTTTTCATAGGATAAGATTTTGTACTTGAAGGATAGGAATTTTACCAACACAATACATTGTTTATGGACTTTATAGATTTACTTACTTTTTCATTTTATTTTATTACTTTCGAGTTCTATTTTAACCTGTTACTGTTACAATAAATTTTGATGTTCTTTTAATAATAAGCCAAGAATAAGGGCCCAGATTAGTTCATGACATTACAAGTATCGATAATTTTATTTAATATGATTTTTTAATGTTCGCTTAGACTTTGATTTTTTGAAAATTTATTTACTGTAATATTTTCTAATAAAAATGAACGACTTTACGGAACTACAAATTAAGGTTAAAAAACGGGTGAGTGACGAATACTTATAATTTTACAATAATCTAAAGAGGTCACTATCTGTCTATCACATCTCGCAATATCTTGTTATTCTTATATATAATTAGGCCTTTTCCATTTTATTTCCTTTATGCTTTTTCACTTGTTTACTTTTAAAAAATAGGCATGGATTAAGAAATATAATTAACGTTTTTATCATGTAATGATTGAACTTTCTAATATGACAGACATTAACCATTACTTCTCCTATGTGATATAAATGTTAAATTTTAAAATAAGCATAGAGGAGAACATGATTAAGAAAATAAAATTAGCATTAGCTCGAAGTTTTAAATAAACACATAATGTTTGTATAAAAATAGATAAACTGAAAACACACGGGAGAACATGATATTATTATACGCATGCAATTATGTAAAAATAACATTATCAGCATTGCTGTTCACTTCGAGTACGAGAACTCGGACACATTTGAAGAATCACGTTTTCTTTAACACAAAACAGCAATTTAAAAAAAGAAAAACAGCATTTAAAAACCTTATATATCTCCCCCATCCCCTAGAATTTTTAGTACTCATAATCACATTCTTACATTTAAATGTAATGATAACAACTTTTTATCTATTTTTTTCTCATTCTTTTCACAGCTCCAAACTAGAAAAGATAAAATTTCTTATTTTTTTACTCTTGCATTTTTGTCCATCCAAACAACATTTCTATTTTAATTTATTTTTCTACTATTATTTATATCCTTATTTTTTACTTCTCCATTTCACTATTAATTTAAACAAAGCATTACCTTACTCGGTTTAAATTTTTTATACAAAATTTTATAAATTTTTTTTAAAAATTAAAATAAAATTGAAAAAAATAATCCAAAACACCCTTAATCTTTAAAGAGACGAGTGTATGAGTAACAACAAATGCTTACCCTTACTTTCATACTTAGCACTAAAGGACCCCAAAAAGGATTGGGGTTTTAACTAGTATTCATACTAGAAGTTCCACAAGATCCCAAATCTGTACCACCAGCATTTCTTCTAGGAAAAGACTGGAGAACATATAAAAAGGGAATATTTTTCATTGTTTTGATAACACAGCAACCTACCAGCATGTACACCACCGAATCTATAAGAGAAGTGCAGGTCCTACTATGGCTAGACTTCAAAACGAACTACTATGCTAAAAGCTTAAGACCCGTTTACTTCTGTTTTCATCCTCTGTTCCATGTTTAATTTACAAAACTGCCGTTGTTTTCACAGTTTTCTGTAGAAAGCTTTCATAACAGGAAACAAATTGAAATTATGCCGACAGTTTTGTAAATTAAAAGTAAAAACATAAAATGAAAATAGAAAGAAGTAAATAAGCCCCTAAATTTGTCTTGTTTCATGTCGTCACGACGCACAGGATGCGTTTGGCCAAGATGGTAGAAAGTAAGGAACTATTTTGCTAGATTCCCAAGAAATGGAACCTCCTCGACCCTGATAATTAACAATTTCCACCGTTTTGGTCTCTAAATCACACAGCAAAATGTTCCACCCTGACCTTATGAAGACAGATGTAGAATTCCGTGGAAGGAATGACAGTAGCTGGGTTTCTTTAGAATGTGTGCTTAAAGATGGCATCTGCTTCCATAATACTTTAAAATTTAATCTCCACCTCAGAACCCACTTGTACTTCAGACGAATACAGTTGCAGTAGATGGATGAGTTGTTGGGTTCTGGTTCCTTCTCAAGCATCCATATCTCCACACCAATGTTATTGCTCTGACCATACTGCAAAACCCCATCCGATGACTCCCCAAGAACAGATTCCTCATGCTCACGTGTTAACGCGCCCATTGGTAGTCTAATCAAAGCTATATACCTGTCTCCAAGACGAGGATCATAAATGGCAAGTTTTCCCCATATTGCAAACCAGTGTACAACCCCTCCAACCACCATGCCTGCTGTCCTTGGCCGCAATGCAAAAGATGTTGAGCACATCAGAGTGGATTGCTTCCATTTTCCAGTCTTTGATGAGTACGTCTCAATTGAGACAGTATTGCGTTCCTTAAGCTTGCATTCACATCTTGCACGGATCACCTTGTAGCATGCCTCACCATCAAGACATTCCTCAACAATCAATGCCATGCACAGAACTTTATAGAACTGCTGAGGTTCTGGGAGTTGATACTTTTGCTTGGAGACGGTATTGTACACATAATATGTCTTTGGATGCAAGCCAGAAAGAATAATGCCATTGGAACTATCAACGAAATACCCACAACGTTTGAGGATTCCAGAGTGTTTCAAATCATCACCCTCTCCACAAGTGGACAAGAACGGAAGGGCAGGCTCCCAACGAGGGCGACGGTAGCCGTCCCTAGGTCTTCCAAGATATAAAAAGTTGCATACAAAAAACCCCACAAGTCTGAAACTTTGTCCCCATCGTCTGGTGTAGCCTTGACGAAAAGAAGGACTGGATATTACTCGCAGCCATATTTTTGATACAATAATTAATTTGTACACAGTTGATGGTGGTATCCGAAGTAGGATCTCATGCAGGATGTCATCACAATTAAGTGCAGAGCCATTAACACTGATTCGTTTCATCTTCTCCATTCTTGTCAGTCAAGTTATATCCTGCTAGGCACAAACTAACAGCATTTTCAGAAGAGCCAAAGAGAAGAACAGATATCTATTAACTGATAATGGGATACATAAGTTCATTCATTGATGATAAAATGATAAAAATCAAATAAAATAACCGCATGTTCATCATTGGTCTAGATTTTGCAACAGATGTCAAATTCAAAACCATTTCATTCGGACTCCAGATATCAGAGGAAAACCCACGAATTAACATCGCACTTTTTGTTTCCTGAAAGTTAAAAGTGAAACATATTCATGATATTCAACTCATTCTTCTACTTTTCTGAGGTTGATAAGTTACTAACATAACATGCAGGAGGTCATTTCCTAATCAACAAAAACTAATCAAAAGTCCATTTCGTTTGATGAAACCCACATGCATTTGCATAAAAAATTTGAACAGTAAATCCATCCCTTCTGCGAATAAATAAAATCTAAAACGGAAACTGAATAGCGCAGGATAATTGCATGCAAAGATTGTTCGAAACTTACAAGAAACGGAAATGGAAATTGGATTCACTCACCCATCAAATTTTGGGTTTCAAACCAGAGTGCTTGCCCTTGTCGTTTGATTTGATCGATGAAGTTAAAACAAAGGAAGAACATTTTATCAGACAAAAATCACTTTTATTGGTTGGGCTTTCACTCTTAATGGGTTGGGTTAAATTGTGGATCTGTCTTGCAAGGTTCTCTCGTCAACACAATGACCATTGTATTCTGCACCCCTTGTTTTAAAGCTGCACAACCATGGAGGTAATGAAATGTCAAAAATATCATCGTTCAGTTTTGTACATACCCTATTGGATGACAATCTCGTCACCCGAAACCTATTTTGAAATTTTGTGTACATTCTAAAATATACTTGGTGGAGAATGGATTAATTTATAATTTAACTCAATAAAACATAATTAAAGTGATTTTGTTTGGATTCACCATTCTCAGTTGGGTAATTGAATTGACTAATTAAAAAAATACTTCTTCAAAAATTAAAAATCAGAAAAAAAAAATGAACTATACATCAAGATTTACAACCATATAATTTAAGTTGAATTGGAGTTGTAACATAAATTGCAAGTAATTCATAAAATTGTATTATATTTCCCTGAGAAATCTGCCCCTTTATAAATAGGACCTCTAATCATGGCATTCCTAATCTTCCTTTTCTTTCTTCATCTTGAGTTGAGTTGGTGGAAGAAGATCATGAGGTTCTTGAGGTGCAAGATCAAGAATCTTCTTCTGGGGACTGAGTTGTTATTGGAGCCATGGCCAAATATAATAGCAGAACATCATCGGAGACAGCAAGAAACCTGAGTAAATCAATGTTCATAGTGCACTAGGCAAGTCTGATGCTTGGCTTTTCATATATGTTGTAAAATAAGGATGAGTATCATTTTCTGTTGTATCCATATAATTCAACATATATGTATTTATCTACATGTACTATCATCTTTTCTTCTCTTCCTGTTATAACTTGTTTGAAGTTCTTGTGTTTAACTTTGTTTCTGATGTTCAATGTGAAATACTGCATGTTAGAGCAAAATCATGGTGGATTCATGGTTTGGTGTTAATTATCTATGTATCCTCATAATTTTAATGAGAAATAATACTAAATAGGTTGCCTACAAAAATTCAGTGTCATTTATTTATTCAGTGTTAACTGATTATGGATTAATATTATTTTTTACTCATTTGATCTTTTATTTCTAAACTTAGTTGTTCCATTTTATTTTATTTTACTTTTTATTGTTCAATTTTCTTTTTTCCTTTACTTTTTATTCTTCAATTTCCTTTTCTATCTCTTTTATTTCTTTCCTCTTATTCACCTTTGTCACTCCCCTCCCAATATATAACCAATTTATATTAATATATAATATAAAAAATGTAAACTATTTCCTCCATCTCCGTGTGTATGAAACAATTTAATCATAATAACTCTTTAATTCTCTGTAAGTTTTATTCTTATTGAATCTAATAAAAAGTATTAAACATACTATCACAATATTCAATAAAAACTCAAAATTGTTTTGATAGTTAAAAATGAAATCCAAACCCACCTATTACCATCCAAATTTCAATTCATTTACATTTCAAAGTTCAAAATGTCATCATCTAAAAACTTATAAGAAAAATGTTCAGTAATTTTGGATAAAATTCATTAAATATGCGTATAAATGATTTACAGCAGTCAAAATTATTTTGTGTCCGTATAAGCTGGGGATGTGAGAAAGGAGGTTAAAATGACTTGGTTGATTGAAAAAATAAAATAAAAATTTTATAATACAACTTCCATTTTTATTTAATATCTTAAAACAAATTTTAAAATTTACATTCACTCATAAAGTGTAATTTGACTATATATCTAAGCAATATAAAACATACAAACTCTCAAGTTAAAAAATAAAGGAACATAAGACTATTATTATATATTTATAATAGGCTTGAGAAACTTTATTAAAATAAGATTAATTTTTATATAAGATTAAAAAAACCTTTAATGAAAAGAAAGAAAGAAAAATATGAAAAAGTTGAAAATAAAAATAAAATGTTTAAAAAATAAAGACATATACTTAATTAGATTAACAAGACAATTAATTATGTTTTTAAATTCATGTCATTATATTGCTAACGATTTATCAATATACTTAATAATGTAGTTAATATAATAGGTTATGGTTGATTTATTTTACATTTTGATTTGACATAGTGGTTTTGGCACTTGGGTTTTACTTGTATATTATATTTGAGCAACTATACTGTGCACGAATGGATGGTCTTCTTTCTTAATTAATATCTTCCATAAGATGATTTACCTTTTACATATATTATTAAATGTGCTCCTTGAAACGCAAAAAAAAAAACTAAGAAGGTACAAATATGTTTATTTATAAAGTAAATTGTTTCCTAGTGTCAAGCTTTTAGGATAAGATTATTTTGTCAACTCTTCCCTCCATTTGTCCATTTCAATCAGTTTCATTATTAAATATTAATTAATTAATTAACTTCTTAACTATTTAGTTAATGTGTTATTCACTTTGTTCCACATGAGAAAAATCATGTCCACTAAAATGTGAAGTATCATATTACACATAAACAAGATGGTCTAGAATATTATACTATATCTGATCGAAATGCTCTAAACAGTGCATCATATATAATCAAAACATTTTAAGACATACAATTGAATAGTACTTCAACTCTTAAAGTCGAGAACATCTTGACAACCTAACCTAAAGTGAAGGTCTCTTAAACATGAGTTTTGCAGATAATTTGTATTCGATGTTACACTAATACATAGATAACTGTGGTATCTGTGTTCATTTGGATTCATCAACAAGAGAGTTCAACACATCTCTATAAATAGATTTATTAATGTCAAGTCAATATATATTTAATTACATTTATTATTCTTAATTATAGAATATCATATACTAACTAGAACTTTTGATGACCTTTCCAAAGATCGAAATTCAAGACCTATTTGAAATCCGACAATGACAAAACCCAAACATTGAGGATGAGACATTACCGATCCATATAAAAAGAATTACTATATTAAAATTAATAAAATAGTCTAATCGATAAACAAAATAAGGCTAATGATTTTAAATAAAAATTGGAATCAAATTTATATATTTTTTAAAATATTATAACTAAATTGAAATTTTTTAATAAATAAAAGGGATAAAATTAAACTAAAGATAATTATTTAAATTTTCAACATAAATTAGTTATTAAAAAAATTAATAAATAACAAAAAAATATGTACCCCATTTAAATAGTTTATTTGCATACTTGTTCTCATATTTCATTACAAATATTCACTTCATGTATTATTTTTACGCTATTATTTGACATGAAAATTGTGTTTGTTTAATAGCATAATAATTAATACGTACTAACAACATAAAAATTCTTATAATATTATAATTTAATGGTAAAAATTACTTTAAAGTTGTGTTAAAGATGAATTTTAATTAATTATATCTGTTGATGCATATCTATTAAACTCTTCGTAATGTGCTAAACATGCAAATTTCATGAGACAAAATTCAATGGTCAAATTTTATCTTTGATTAAACCATGTTTCTATTCATTGAGTAAAAAGAGCCTATTTTTTTCAAAATTTATGGCTAGAATAAGAAAAAAAAGTAATGAAACAAAATATGAATAACGGAATAGAATATCTAAATTGATAATAAACTCATATTTTTAAATTAATCTTCCATAGGTTTCTATGATATTAACCCTCAGATAAGAAATAAAAAAGGTATTTTTTTATATATTTTAAGGTGATTTTTCTAAAAGTTAAAAGAAAATAGTTTTAATAATATTAGTGAATATTTTTTTCGAACTTCTATTTATTTTCCATTCATTGTTTTGTTTTGACTTGAAGTGGGAGTAGTTTGAAAGTGTTTAATTAATAAAAATAACCAAATCACTTTGGAAGTGTTTGTCTCACTAAAGTTTAATTATAGATAATATTGTATGAATTAGTCCAATATATGATTTTGTAGTGAGAATTCCACTACCACTTCACTCATGTTCACCCTATTAGGGTTATACTTTTTCATAATAATATTCTTTTTGTAAAACATTTTATATTTAAAAAGTCACTAAAACTAGTTAAAGCAAGTAAAGTCATATTTACCTATATATATATATATATATATATATATATATATATATATATATATATATATATATATATATATACACACGGGTATAAATAGGTCCTTTTTTTATATTATTTTATATTCATCAATTACTCTAACAGATTATTTTAATAAACACTTCTACTTCAATATAAAATTTACAAGAGTTAATTTATCAACTATTTTTATATAAAAAAAAAAAAAAACACTTACTAAGCTAGGTTGTTAATCTTACCAAACATTCAGTGACCCACCACAATAAACGACAAATGTAAGAAGAAATATTCTTCCTGCACCCCAATGTAACTCCATAATTTAAAAATATTCAAATTATATTTTAATATTTTTAATAATTTTTTTAAATTTTAAAATGTAGAATTTGAAGAGTTCGCAGATTATATAATCAAGAAATTAAAATTTGTTAATGTTTATATTCTGAAATTCTTTTTTATTTTGAATTGTATAATCTGAAATATAAATTTTAAATTGCACATTTTAAAATACAAAATTTGTATTTTAGAACGTGAACTTCAAAATATAAAATTTGCATTTCCCAATGTGCAATTCAAAATTTGTATTCTAAATTATACAATCCAAAATAAATAAATAAAAGGATAGAATTCAAAATGGATAATTTGGGTACTTTTGAAAGTATAGGGGTGTAGGAAGAAATCCCCATGTAACAATTAACCCTCTAAAACATAATCATACTCATGTCCACAGACACGATAACTCAATGAACAACAAGTTTCTGTAAAATGAAGTTTAACCACGTATAGCTATTACGTCTGATTTAAATAGAATAAGGTCATCCTCTCAAAAATAACAATAATATTACAACAAAACCTCTGCTAGAACATAGACAAAAATTCCCTACATACATTTTTCACAAAAACAACGTTACATGTGTAATCTGAAAAAGGGAATAGATTATCGACCATAGTTTACATCACTCACCACTTCCTACTGTCACAGTCAACATAGGAAACACGAGTTGCTGCTCCGAGCAATGTCACGTTCATCAAACCCTTTAAGAAATGATCGGATAGCAAGATGTTCCGATGCGTATGTCATGAAAGAAGCCAGTATTATGCCACCAACAACCATCAAACCTAACCTGTTAAAAATAAATATGTAAGTGTAATTTCAATCAAATATCTCATAATAAGTCTCAGCTTTTAGTTCCAAAAACTACTTCTACATCCATTCAAAGTTTGAGAAGGCATTCTAGAAGGTTTTGTTGACTTTCCACCCACCACAAATAATTGATGGTGCTCCCAATGTAATGTGTGGTGATGTAGGGAAAAAGGTCAAGACAAGATTCTAACAAGAATTAGAGAATGACAGGGAAAAAGAGTCAAACACAGAAAATTGGAAGTTATTTTATGGTCTCTTTGGATGAAAGAAGAAAAAAAAGAGATAACACGGAAAATAAGATAACAAGGCGTTTCCCTTTTGTCTGATTGAAGAAAAGAGAAAAGTTTACTTTTAGAAACAAAAGTTCAAAACTTTCTCATTTTCTCTTCAGTTCAAAATTGACCGAGTCAATGATACCAAAGACATGCCACTGGAAGAAAGCTAAGTTTCACGAACAAGAAAAAACGTTTTAGAAGTATTTTAACCAGACTTGCCATAACTATATTGGAAAACAAGTTACCTTACAAACAAGGCAGTTATTCCAAAAAGACAAGGCAAAGATGGAGCTGCAATGGCCAACAAAGCCATCCCTAAACCATAGTACCATGTAGTAATAGCACAAGATGACACGGGTCGCTGATGACCTGTAAATAAAGAGAGAATATAGGTTCAATAAAAATATTATAACAGAGAAAAGTATCTCAGTATCACAATTAAATGAAAAACAGAACCACAAAAGATGCTTCACTCTTGAAGAACATACGTTTTTCAGAATCATGGTTGGACGACCCAGGATCTGACAAGGAGGATGCTACTCGTGATCCCACTATTTTTCCCCACTGATAAATCAAACGGAGATAACCTCCAAATAATATAAAGAAAATTGTGTATGTCCACTCATACATCAAAAGCAATCCAGTCCATGGCATCACTTGCCGAGGAACAATCAAGAGTGATAATCCTAGAGACACCACTGCAACCATAAAACAGACACAGACAGAAAGACCACCCAAATAAGCAGGAACCTTGTTCTGAGCACCATGTAAGAGCTGCAAGATACCATAGAAACAAATCTTAGTATGTTAAAAGCACACATAAATCTAAGCATTAAGTTCAACCTTCCTCTCATTTGAAGCCATAACATGACCAGGTCATTTGATGATATGGATAATCAGTCATATAGACGTAGCTCCCTGAGCAGGAAAGAATGTCGGAGTTGGTGCCAGGGACTTGGGAGGAAGCCCCACACGAAGGGGCAATGTGTTTGTCTTTCATCAAATGATTTCACATGTGAGGTCCTTTGAATGACAAGATCCAAATCCCCACCCAGAAGACAGAAGAGAAAACCAACCTGATGGATTGAATTAGTCGTTGATGTCGAAATACTAGTATAAATAAGTGGCCCGCTTGATCTAATCCTATAATAAAGGTGTCTGGCTTGATCACATAGCGAGCTTCTACAAAATGAACTGAAGTGCCCTTGATTCTACAGAAAATACAATGTTATGAGACTTACATAAAGCTGTGCGAGCTTAATGCTTAGAGATTGGACAAGAATATCAATCCATTATAGCTTACCTTCATAAATGAATGATAGCATAAGAAAAGTAAGGCACATAAAGGTAGCAAAAAGAGAAATTTCACAAGAAAACTGTCTTTAGGATTTTGCCCCCCTCCAGTTCCAGGAAGGGATTCCTCAAGCTGTTCCCTTACATCCTAAAGCATACCACCAAGGTTAGAATAAACAAGTCAGTATACTTCTTATAACAAGCTTCAACTGGACAGTCGTAATTACTTAGACAAAATGTGGTCTTTATAATTATGACAATGAGAATTTTTTTTATAATATAACATCAGAACGAAAAATGATAATTGACTTGCAAATTTACCTGCCACACATCAACAGGTTTCAAAAGCCAAGAAGTCCACCAGTCCCAAGGCTTAAGGGGGCCCAGTGTATAGTGAATCACACGGAGTTCATTTTCGTCTACCATCCACTGGATAGATCAGCACGAAAGTTGGAATGTTAGGTAATAGAATTGAAAGATGAAATACAGATTAATGCTCAGAAAAATACATGTTGTAAAAGAACTTCTACATAATACTAACTTACCCCAATGCCAAAAAGGCTCCTCACTATACGAAGCTATGGGGGAGGGTCATTGAACATGATCCGAAAATAGGACTTAATGAAACAAAAATCTTAACAAGAGACTACTGATTTCTAAATGAAATAATTTTCACACGCCTATCACTACTTTTAAAAATAAGTGACAACATTTCAGAGTTGATTGCAAGCAAAAGTGTCTACAAACCACACATGCCTAAAAAGTAAGCTTCTAACATAAAGAGACAAGAAGAAAACGCTAAGTGGATGCCAAACCGATCATCACCTTGAGTCCTTGACCCATTAATAAGCTCAGATTAACATGTGCTGATTCTTATGTTGGTTTTCCATTGGGAAAGAGCCCAACGTACTTTTGCCTACAAGCAACTAATTATTACTTTATTGTTTGCTTGCATGAGAATTTGTGCTAGTGGAAAACCAAAAAACTGTAGAACTGCTACATAGCCAACAGTGAATTTTTTATTATATAGAAGCACTAAATAAATCCTTGGTCAACATTAATATAGGTCACTTGAATGCTATAACCTATTCCAATGATCACAAAAAATATCTGCTGAAAAGAAAGCACATATAAAACAAATCACAGCTGGACAGGCATGAAAGTGTAGTACTCTATCAGACAGGATAATCATTTATTTGTGCAATTAAACCTAGTAAATCTTCCATCTCAACTAAACTCATATGAGCAGATCCAGCATAATTAAGCTAAAATAGGGAATATATCTCCAATGCCTCACTGACTCTAACTACTCATTATCCCCACGTTACCTATATTCTAGTACCTTATTAGCAAGCATGTAAAGACCGACATCAGCATTATACAGTGTGGATAGTCGCTCCATTTCAGGAACTGGTCTGGAATTCAACACCTCAGGACTCAAATTCGGCTCAAAAACATGTGCATTGGGAAATCCAGAGAAATATGAATTGAGAAAACCTTGATCGCCTGCCAAAAGGAGAAAAACAGATGAAAACCATTGTTAAAAAGTTATCTGGTTTAAATTATATCGAGCAATATAGCAATTAAAAAAAATAATTCAAAAGAACAGAGTAATTGAATATAAAACTACCAAGAAATTGTTCTCACCTCCAGTGTAAGATGCAGTAGTTTTTATTTTGCTTATCATGTCATTAAAAACAGTTTGAGATGGCTCCACCACCATGACTCCCGAATTCAACCTCTCAGAATGCTTTAAATTTGCACAAAATTTCACACACTTGAAAAGATCGTCAATACTTTTAACCACAATAGTGTCCGCGTCAAGGTAAACAACTGCACATTCACATTCAGAACATAAACAGCCAATAAGCCACACACTGTACCCCTTATAAGAGAGAAAGCTTAAAACCAAAAGCCTAAACTGTATCTTCAAGTTTCAATTGATTCAAAAGCAACTAACAACTAACTGAAAAATAAAAGAAGACTTTAACTAAATGCAAGAGCATATTAAATACTCCCATTTCAAAAGCAAGAATTTAATTAGAACAACAACTTTAAAAATCATACTTGAGATGATTTTTCATTGATTGATAATCTAATAGTCTTTATTCAAGAAGTGCATGAAAATTAAACTCCCAACCTAAATGAGAATTATAAAGTCCATCCTTATTTCCACACTAAGACGATATACGCACACAAAAGGCCCAAAGAAAAATGTTACCTTTCTTGTAATCAGTCATGTTAAATATTTTTAGTTTTGTATAGACACCCCAAAATCTCTTTGGACGCACTCGATTAGGATTCGCCAGCAAACTAATCAACTCCACTATCCACCCGTCAGCCTTCAACAAATTCAAACACAAATCCACCAAATCAACAGTTAAAATCACAAACCACACAAAAGTAAGGTGTCAACAGAAAGATAAAGTTAAAAATTTCAAATCTTGTGGAAGACCCATTAAGAAGAAGATGATGATATACCCGGAGAAGGCTTTTGGCATAATCAGAGACACCATCGGAGACCAAGACCACCATGTCCTTGCTGGATCCAGTGTTACGTATTGATTTTCCCAGAACTCGAACACCCAACAAGAATTCGTCTCCGTACAAAAGAGTGACGTATGCTTCATCCGTTCTCTTGGTCTTGGATCCTACACACCCTTGGAATTGACCACAAACAAAAACTATGCAAATGATCGAACATAACCACCATGCAACACTATTTGGTTTCATTATAACTCGAATCCGATTCGCCACCGCCTTCTCTCTTTCTCTGTTGGGCTCTGACTTGAATTTATTGTCGCGGGTTACACAATGATTGAAAGTTGAATTGAATTTTCCAGCTCTGCTTTTCTCCGTCGTCTCTGACCCGAACTCTGGCTGTCTCCTCTGGCTGCGTGCTTGCGACTTCTGATCTGCTGCTGTGTGTTCCACGGCAAAACGCTGCCTCCCCCTCTATCATTTTCGAGGAAACCAAGAATAAATCACAATAATCCTCAAAAGCCTTATTCTTTTCTATTCTTTTAGCCTTCTTTTGTTCAAATATCTGAGGTACGAGAAAAAAATGGAAAGTAAATTAAAGAGAAAATAAAAAAGATTTTAAACTTTTGTTTTTCAAAATTAAGTCCTTTTTATTTTCTTTATAACTAAGAAAATATAGTTAAGAAAACTAAAAAAAAAATAGATTGTTATATGTATTTTTTTTTCTAAATGTAATTCAGTTGACGAGTGTGAATTCTTATAAATTCTCTAACAAATGTTCAATTCCTAACTGTGAAAAAAGTCATAAAATATCATATATATATATATATATATATATATATATATATATATATATATATATATATATATATATATATATAAATGAATCACATTTATATCTCTTGTGTGTAGGATCCGTGTAAAAGTAAAAGCGAATGAAATACCTTAAACCTTAAATATCTTGCTCATTTATACAAGTATTGAACATCTTATTTTGTTGTTTTTACTTGAGGTGGCGTGAGATTGTGATTAAGTAATTTGCGAATGTAAGGAAGTTTATTTTCAGAAGTTTCTTGATATATATATATATATATATATATATATATATATATATATTGCACGCTTTTTTTTTTTGAGCCTATTAATTTGATTTTACTAAGTCAATTTGTAACCTATTTAAATAAGCTCAGGAATATTATGGATAAGATGAAGTGTGTGTTTAGATAAATCTTTAAAATAATTATTTATATTTATAATTCATTATTCATATAACTGATTATAAAGATTTATATTTAAATATATTTTGTGAAAAATGATTTTCTGATATTTTATTTTGATTAGTTTGACCTGTGAACAAAATTGTTTCTTACGGTAAGATTATAAAAATCAGCATGAAATCAATTATAGTGACTATTTGGTATTTAAAATATTTCTGGTCATGGTTCTTAATTTAATACTTGGTTGAGATGAACCAAGAATACTCTTAGTAATGGTTGAGCCTCTCTCTCATACACTGTAACCTATGTGGTTCTGTCATGGCAATGGCTCCATCACCAAGATACATGGCTGCAACCATCTAAACAAAAATGGTAGTGAAAACAGAAAAAAGTTAGCCTTGTGGTTAGTGCATGCTACAGATCTGCAAGACAACTTCAAAGATTTTTTCGCCCTAATTGCCAAGTTAACTGATCAGCAGCTGCCATAGCGCGAGATGCTGGACCGATGGAACCTTCATACCTGTGAAACTGAATGATGAGTATAGTGCATTGATAGTTCATGATAAACAGGCTGAATTTGAATTATATATGCTTACAGAGCAACCAAGATATATGCTGCTGTTTGTATAACAATAACACCTTCACCGGCGGGCTTTGACGTGTTTATACACCTTGCACTAAACCAGTTCTCATGAATTGATGTGACCAAGTCTGCCATCCAAATTTCCATTAGTAAAGTATAAGATAAACTACAATGCACCACGACAATAGATAAAGTTACACATAGTTTCTAGAATGTGTAATATTTCCATATATATATGTGTGTGTGCGCGTGCACGCATCCACCCCAGGAAATGGTAAATTTTCAAATTTCTATGCCAAGTGTATGCTTGATAACACCTCCTTTTTTTCAAAAAGTTAATTATATTTTGATAAGTGTATGCTAAAAATATTCACACAGCTTGTGTGTTGTTTATGTTCTCCTAAAAAGATTGAAAATGTTGTAGTGGAAACTTCCATCGATTACGAATTTTATTCACAGACAGCCAAATATACTTATGGCATAAGTACAATTCTATTTTTAAATATCCTCAACTAACTTTTTAAACCACCAAAAAATGGCAGCACACAGTTCATAACAATATATGTCCGAGTAGAACACAGTATATTATCCCTCAACAGTATACAGTCTGAAACAAGAATCAAGACCATACATGCTCCAAGAGTTATTAAACCATAAGCCCAAAACTCCAAGAGTCTTAAACTCATATTAAATAGATATATTTCTTAAAGTGGTATTCTTCAGTTTCAGAAAATTAAAATGTCCTTTCCTTATGGTAGAGCGCATAAAAGAAGTTGAAGAACAGGAAGCAGCAACTAATTATTTAGGAAAACAAAATACAGATGAGTTTGAGCTTACACTGATTGGATCCAATAACGAAGAGCTCTGTCTGGAGTTTATTTTGTTTGATGAAGTCCATAAAGTGACTCAATTCCATGGGATTAGCTTTTATTCCTTCTTGTGCAGCACTGCCAGCCTCAAATAACTCAATTGGTAAATCCAATATTTCTAGAAATAAAAAAGAAAATCCCAGCTAAAGAAGTGCCACCCAAAGCAAGCATGAAGTTTAGCAGGCAATGCGTACAAAATTTTCAGAAATAAACACTTAAGATTCTTCAACCACAGAAAGCATTGAAAAATAAAAAAAAAGATCTTCAAACAAAAAACACAGAACAACTTACAATGTCACAACTACTTTTGTTTTTAGACTAAAAAATACAACGTAACAATAACAGTTTTGCTGAATAGATACAATGATATTAACCAGGCAAGACATTTCCTTTGATCCTAAGGAATGAACCTGATATAAACTGAAGAGGAAGGAGCATCAAGAACAATCTGTGCGGCCTTACAAAGCACAGGGTCGTTACAACGTGGCTAATGTTTAAAATATTTGACACTAGGACATGCACATATACATATAATCAAATGAAACTAAATACAAACATGACAAAAGATCTAATTGCAAATCAAGATTTATAATGAAGCACTTTGTCTCTCAATAAATAATCCAAAAAACAAGAAAATGAATTATCTCTCAACAAAGGTTTATTCACCTTCTCAAGGACAAAAATAACTTCCTAAGGTTTACATTTATCTAATGATAATGAGCAGCGCCAAGAATAATAAAATGGACATTTATTTTATTTTATTTTATATTATATTCTAAGTAAGAGAGCTTTTTAAATGTTTAAAAATTGATTACTTTTACAATGTTGATCTCTTTAACGAGAATAGTCAAATGGAGATATCAGCTCAAGTGTCTGAGCCAACAAAAAAATAGAAGTCAATGTTGAAAACGTGTTTGATACTCTTAGACAACTTAAGTAAAAGGAGTCACTCTGCTTCATGGGGCTAGCTTTGGGTACTTGATGAAGCATTCATTCATGTATGTTTCAAGCAACAATAGTGACCCTTGTTTTGTTGTTTCAAGCAGTTCAGGTGCGTCCTTAGAGCAATAACAACGGCAAAATCTTATTCACTAGGAGGTGTAGCCTTATTAGAGCATAACTAGAAAATAGTACTCCATCCAGAAGGGCTAAATAAGCACGGGTATAAAATTTATGATCAACATAAACTGGTATTATCATGGAAGCCTAGGACAAGATAGTTTATTTAGAATTCGCACAAGTTCAATATGAAATAAAAACTCATCCAAACTGCAAGATAAGAGCTTCAATTATTTATAACCTAGACTGTAGGCAACAGATTTACGTTTCCATTCATTCCATATAATTTTCCATCATAAAGAAAAACCACACCTGATAAAAAAAGAACACTAAAATACATAACAAGAATCAAACACAATCCTTCTTACATGGTAGATAACAATCGAGATGGTCCAGTGGGGTCATGATTAATTAGCAAAGCAGCTTTTAACGGATGACCTAGAAGTAGTAGGATCAGAATATGAGATACATATAACAAAATTACAGTATTTACAAAATTAATTTTCCAAAATTAATATTAACAATTCAACAAATATATGAATGTGGCTTGAAAGCAAAATCTTGCTGACCAGAATAACCAATGTTAGTAGAAGCCCACTTATCCCATGCTTTATGCACAAACGCCCAATCCATTGTGTCGCGCCTGATAAAGAAAATAAAAAAAGTAAACAAACAGTTCAGTGATTAGATTGGATTAACGTTCTTTGCAGTTTAACTTGAACAAAACAGGAAAATTAATCAGAAATAGTAAAATAAAAGCATTGGGTGAAAACCTAGATGGATGGAGGAAGAAGATACAGAGAGAAAGAGAGAGTCTTGGACAGAGGATCTGCTGGTTCAGGTTTCTGACCTTAATGTTTTTGTTTGTTCAATAAAGAGTAGTGTTATATCTGTTAAAATTTATCTTGTAAATTTTCCTATTATTTTATATAAAAAATGTAATAAAAATTGTTATATTCATTGTTTTCAAATATAAACTATATTCGTTAATTATTATGTAAAAATAGTATAAAGTTGTTAAAAAATTATTAATTAAAATTAATATAAACATTCATTTTACATGCTAAAATCGATAACATTAAATATTCTTCACCTTCGTTTCCATTTAATTGTGCAAAAAAAATACACCGCTATTAAAAATAAATCTTTCTTTCTAATGAGAAACATGTGTTATAATATTTTTGTTTCTTATGTTCATATGAATATCTTTTTAAGAGATAACCAAAAGATATGGATATTAAAATATTTTTTATTGTATTAAAACACATAATTTCATTTATTTAATTTAGTGTTTAAATATTGTAAAGCTTAATTTTTTATTAAATCTAATAACTACTAATATAATAGTTGAGATTAATTATCACAATATAATGGATACAACAATCTAACTAATATATCAGATGATTTTGTTCGTTATAGTTAATTTTATCTATTAGATTGTGACACTTAATCTCATCCATGGTTAGGATTAATCTATCTTAATTTCATTAGTTTGATACTAACTATTAATCTCATTTGTTAAATACCAACATTTAATCTCATCGTTGATTGTTAACCTCATTCATTATATTATTAATCCTGTTTTAAATTGTTGAAGTTAATCTCATTCATTATATTATTAATCCCTGTTTTAAATTGTTGAAGTTAATCTCATGAGTTAGATTGTGTCAGTTAATTTTATACTTTAAATAGTGTGAATAAAAAAAATTGTTTATTGATCATGGAGTGCTAATGTTGTTTGTCATGTCTGTCTCATGTTTCCATTGTATTAAACACTATGTTCCTCACGTATGTCTATTCATATATTTCTCTCTTCTCTGTTTTTCACCTTTTCTTCTGCTAAAATAAAAAAAATGTTCATGTATTAATTTAGATTCCAATCCCTTTTTACACCAAAGAATCACTGATATGGTTTAGAGAATACAAAAACCAAAGTAAAGTATGAGAAGAAGTGATGAAGAAGTGAGGGGATTAGTAGCACTTTTCATCTCCTTCCCAGTTGGCCTTTCCCTTTGGACCAATTGGTCCCTCTTCACCATAAAGCTCAGTAGGAAACAATTCAAACAAATTCACCACAGATAATCTAACATACACTGGAAGCAGATTTATCAACTTGTCTATTTCAGAACGTGAGCCATACACAATAGCAGGACCCCACTCTCTCATATACTGCAACCAACTTGGTTCTGCAATAGCTCCCTCACCAAGATACTCAGCCGCAACAACCTTGTATCTGCTGCTGGAATCCACTGCAAGTTTACTTCTAGCTGCTTCATTCCTTGCTCCTATTCCAAGTTTGGATGCTCCCTGAAGGTAGATTCCAGCATGAGGAAAACTTGCATGGCCATGCCTTGATGAATAAACAACTGGTTTGTTTCCTTCAATAAACTCCAAGTTGAATGCATTTATCCACTCTCCTCCACTGTGCTGAGAAAAGAATACAGACCATAGTTCTCCTGTGAAGTTGCTCACACGAAGGGTGAAGTGCTCCCAGTCACCCACGTGTTCACCAATCTTGTTCATCTCAATGTTCACCAACCCCACTTGAAGTATGCCAGGTCCATTGAAGGGGCAAAATACCCACATAGCAATATCAGTAAATGTTCCTCCCAAAGCTGGTTTTACATGAACGTAGAGTTCTGCACTCTCTATATCTCCCTTCTTTATATTACTTCTTGCATCATTATCTCTAGGAAAATCTATCCAAAAAGCACCATCATTTGTTCCACCACTTGGTAAGTTTGAACCCTGGTTATCTATTGCTTTACCCTTCTCACTGCCTCTTGAATACACAACTGCTCCGTTTTTGAAAAACCATTGCACTGATGATGGCAAGTATATCTCATCAGGGTGGAAGTACACAGTGGGGCCATAATGGTTAATGAGTGCATGAACTTGGTCTAAGTTTGGCATGGCATGTAAAGTGGAGTCAAGATTCTTCAAGCAAGCAATATCTGCCACTTGTTCATAGTCAGAGTAGGTGCTGCAGAAGAATGTCCCAACTGATACACCTCTACTCCACATCCCTCTTTTGCAAGGCCTTGTGTTCCAAACCTTGAATGAAACTTTTGAAAACTTTGAGTTCATAGACAGTAATAGATCACAGGTCTCGCAATTTTCTGTCAGATCGGCTCGCACGCATCTAACTTGTTCAACTTCAGGTTCATCTGGTGTCTTAGTAACCACTATGCCCATTGCTTTGTACCCAAATGGAGGATTTGGCAACCAAAAATAACCACTTCCATCATGTGGTGAATCAGCACTCCATATCAAAGAGTAGTTAATTGGTTTTCTAAGAGCTGGAGATTCAGCTTCGGGCTCAGAAGAAGTCTCACGAGCCACAAGAACATGTCCTCTCAGTGGCTGATCATTGGACTGGCAATAGTGACCAAGGCAGAAAAAATCATCTGGAATCTCCAAAGGTTTGTAAAATACGAAACCTTGAGATTTACCACGTGACCTTGGGCTGCTCCAAACCCTCTCAAACTTCCTTATTTTCAAAACTTCTAGGCTTCCAAGGCTTATCCTTCCTCTAGCAAAACCAGCACCTGAGACCATATTATCCTCAAACATTTGATGGCACAACAATATAGAAAGTCAAATAGGAGCCAACATAATTAAAGAATTATTGATGTCAAGAATTCAACTTACAAATGGTAAGGACACTATGTCCACTCCCTTCAGGGTTAAGGCAACTAATCATGTTTAACCCGAAGTTAAGATATTTGGTACAGTTAACTATTATTTCATCATCAAAGAAGTGATTGTATCTTAAAAAAATTAAGCAAGATGTCAAAATAATGGAATGACACATAAAGAATTACAAATCTCTCTTCTGATCTAACTATATATGCCAAAAAGCTGTTAAATATTGAACCATCAAAGCTCTAGTTCAAGAAAACATTCAGACCATTATTACATCAACAAGATTATTCACGAGTATCAATTTGGATCAACACAGGAATAGTTGAAAGCATCAGAGGAAAAAAGAACATGGTCTAAAAAAGTAAATTAATTGTGTGATTGATTTAAGGTTTGAAACTTTAAATATCCAAGCTTTAGCTTGAATGTAAACATACATGGTAATTAAACTAAGATTTTGAAACATAAACTAATCATGCCTAAAGGAACGCAGCTGATATAATCCAACAGATAATGTTTTTGGATATAAACAGATTCTAAGAAAAAGAAAAGAACAGCCACAGAAGATACACGAAAGCACACACCTTGTGGCCATTGTGGAAGAGGTGCTGGCAGAGAGAAGGGCTCTGGCTCAGAAGGGTAGGATTCAGGAACACTGTTCCACCAAAAACAGTCACAGCTAAACATCTCTGACACCATCACCAGCAAAGAAAGTGGCAGAGATGGTTTATTCTTCAGAGTCCTCTCCAAAGTTCTGAATCAAAGGGTGGAGGAGAAAGGAGGAGGATTTTTAATGTGTTGTTGATGGAAAACAGGAAAATGCGTGAACTACTCTGCCCCTCTTTATATCTGCGTTGACCAGTGACAACAACAAAAGAGGAAAAACATGGTCCATTTAATTTTCTTTCTACGCACTCTTGCTGATTCATCGTCTTCATGTACATCTCTTTCTTGCTTAACATAACCCTTTTGCCCACACAAATATCCTCATGGACATGTAAAAAAAAATCAATTTTGTTGCATAAGAGTGAATTAAATACTGTAATTCACTTCTCACAAGTATTTTTAACTCAATTGTTCATAGTTTTATAGAAGAAAATGATTATTAAATTTAAGAATCAGAGTACATATTTACTACCCAATTATTTACTGCTTGCTTACCATGTAGTGAAATGAAGTGGATGAAGCAAAAACAAAACAACAAAAGGAAAAATGCGATTTGTGGGTTACAGTTGTGAAGCGATTGAGGATGTCATGTCAGTGTCAATTCTTAGAAAAAACGTATAATCGTAAATAACACGTTGCTTTTCACCATTAATGTATTTCAATTACTTTTATCAAGCATATATTCTATTGCCTTCAATATATCAATACACCAAATCCTTAGCTTAAAAGTTAAAAGATTATTCTCATTCAATTTGTTGAATGTGTAAGTAGATATAAAAATATTTTATAATAGAGAAAAGTAGTTTTTGTTGAGAACATAAATAATAAAAAACATACATTTCACATTGTTTATAAAAAATAATTATTGACAATAGAAATTAATAAATATGAACCACTTCAGGGATGGTTCAACCTGTATAAAAAAAACTCAATCCAACTCACCTAATTGGATCCTAAGATTCCACCTAAAAGAACAAATTCCTGAAAAAAAACATCAACAAATCATTCTCTTACAAAATACCAGATAGTCAAAACATCAGTTAGAAAAAAAGAAAATAGTAGCATGAGACTTGACAGTGACTCACGACCAAACATTTAATTGAACCAAGGCAAAAATTTTTGGAACGTCAGTCACGCCCCTATTAAAAATTACATTGTTCTTATGTTTCCACAACTCGCTTACCATCCAAACAGCTTCCAATACATCTTTTGAAGCATTTCTGAGTCTGAAATGGGAAAAATTCAGCAAAGGAGCATACGTTGTGAAACACGAATTGCACTCCAATCCATTCAAAATAATGACTCCAAACTAGCCAAGCAAATCTACACTCAAAAAACAAATGTCGACAGGACTCCTCCTCCACCCTGCAGAAACTACACAACAAATGACTATCTAACACGATCTCACACTTTCCCAAATTGACCCTGGTGACTATCTTATTTTTCAGCACCCTCCAAGCAATAACGAGTGCAGAAGGTTACGATTTACACCTCCTATCCTCCCCTTATCAACTTCCTCTAAGACGATTATAAACTGAATCAACCGTAAAAAAAAATAAAAGCATACTTAGATTAAAAGTTAAAGATTATCATTTCATTTCATATTAGTCAAATACAAAATATTTAATCAATTTTAATGAAAAATATCATAACTAAGTATATTTATGGTATAAGTATATTATATTAGAGTGTGTATTTTTATAATAACAATTATTTTATGATATGATTTGTAATTATTAATATTGTATAATTAAATAAAATATTATTAATAAAAATATGTATAAACAGTTTGACAAAATTAAATTTATTTTATATTATATTTCCGAGTTGTTTGTGATGGATTATCCAACGCAATTTATAAGGGATATTTTCGTTACAATCAGTGAAAAAAACATATTAAATATGTTTTTATTTCATATTTTGTCAGAGTATGTAAAATTTGCGGCCCACTGGAAAAAAAGTTGAGGAGTCTATTTTTTATAACATTGCTCTGGTAACATATTAATTTTTTTAGGAAATTTTGTTTATTTTATGACAGAATCAATTTCCTCATGAAATTCTTTTTTTAATTTTTTTACTATTAATTATGTTTTTACTTCTTTAATTATTAACTAGCGGGAACACAGGCACTGACGTGTGCATGTGTATCCGGATTTTTTATTTTTTTAGTATTTTTTTTATTTTTTAAAAATAATTTTTCTTAATAACATTAAAATGAGAAGTTAAAGAGTAGTGAAGAGAGAAAGTGGGAAGTAGGTACCTATATAGGAGAGAGAAAGTTGAAAGTAGGATATGTGGGTTATGTGTAATGGAGAATCATAAAATCTCTTTCTTAAATCAATTTTAATAAAAAAAAATATCAGTTTAAATCAGAAAAGTAACGTAACAAATTTTCAGCTAGGTCCACAAAATATTACATTATTTAATAGAGAAAAAAATCTTTAAAACAGAAAAGTAACTAATCAATCTCTTCACTCTCTCCACTCTCCCCATTCTCTCCACTCTCCAGTTAAATAATAACAAATAAAATAAATAAAAAATTTATTTTATTAATTTTTGAAATTATAAAATGTCCAAATAACCAAAATAAATTAATACAATAAATTATTAAGTAAGGATAAAATAAAAAAATAAATTAAGAGCAGTTAAGAGGAAAATAAAAAATGACACAATGACCATAATAAAATTAAATATTAATATAAAGATAAAATAGGAAAAAAAAATTAAGAGGAGTTAAGAGGGGAATCCCTTTATATATAGGTATTTATGAACTAAATATGCAGTAGATGTTTTTTAGTCTAATGCATTTGTGGTAGAATATTACTTTTTAAAAATATTTTAAGTTTTTTTCTTGCTACTTCACAACTACCAAAAAAAGATAAATTATGAAAATTGATTTCCTATTTACCACGTGTCTCTTTATTCTCTCAACAATTTTTTTAGCCCACTTTTAGACTTTCAAAAAATGCTTTATATTTTAGTTGTTTCTTACTAAGTTAAACTAATCATTTTTTTTTGTATAATTTATATTATTTAATAAGTATGAAAAATTGACATACTTTTTACTCAGGGATCATTATGCAAAGTAGGAGAAATTAAAAAAACATAAATGAATTGACTCATTTAATACAATATTATTAAATTAGTTGTCAACCTATTTATAATATATATATATATATATTAATTAAAAAATAAGTATAATGTAATAGTAAAGTAGAGTTGTGATCATAATATTATTTTTTTATGTATGAATTTTATAAAACAAAAGTAATGGTGTGATCTTTACCATGTATTTTATGGGTTTTATATCAATAATATCAAAAAAATTATAACATCAACTTTGTTGCTTTGTGAATTATGGAATGAATATGTGTTCCTCATCCCCCAAATATTAGTGAAGTTCCTTTTCTCAATTCCTCAAATATACGATTCATCGTAAGTCAGTTCCGACGACGCCGCCGTAAGACGACTCATCCCATCTCCGTTCTTCCTCCGGCGGTTCCCCTTCGCGCAAGTAATCGTAATCTCACACCCAAACACCGATCCGAAGCACGACGGCCCGCCGCGCCTCGAGCCACGCCTCGAGCCACCCCTCGGCGTCTGTCCCTCGCGCGGCGACGTCTGCTTCAGCTTCCTCCGCTCATCGTCGTAATCCTCATACGCCGGACTAAGCTCCATCCTCCACTTCTCCATTTTCTTCTTCATCACTTCCGTCCCGCTATTCTCCGACCACCCGTCAATCGTCGAGCTATCCGCCGTACGCGGCGGCGGCATGGGGTACAACCCCTTCGAGATCGCCGAAGCAACCATCGATGGCGACGGCCCCACGTCGGAAATGAGCGAGTCTCCGTTGAAGACGCCGCCTTTCCTCACACCCACTTCCGAATCCTGCTCATCGTAGAAGTAACGTTTCGCATTCCCGTGGTAGGCGTAATCATCGATGGTGGAATCGTTTTTCTCGCTCTGATAACGTTGTAGCGTCAGAAGACTAGTAGTATCCGAAGGCGAGTGTTCTTCACGGTCCTCCTCGGTAACTGCGTGTTTGTTTTTTCTAGATTCCGTTGGGTCATAGTAACCGCCATCGGAGGAGCTTAGGTCGGAATACAGTGGCATGCTCCGCATGGTGCTGTCGAGGAGGGTGACACCGATGTTGAGGATCCCCTGGGTCCGACCGGAGGGGCGGCGAATCTGGACCGCGACGAAGCGGAGCTTTGGTTTCCTGTTGGTGGGGAGGAGGTCTGAGACGAGGATGCCGACGGTGCCGATGAGGACTGGGCTGAGCCATGCCTGAGTGTAGATTTCTATCGTTATGACTGCGTCATCGGAATCGAGGAATTGGTCGTCAACGCGGAACACGAACTTCTCGTTCCACGTGGGGTTGGTGTGACCCTCTTGGTCAACTTGGGTGGTGAGTTTGCGGTCTGGGTGGAGCCAGCCCACGGCGTAGGCCCGAACTGGTTTGGAGACCCGGGGCAGATCTTGCGCCGACATCACATTGATTTCCAGCAGCTGGTATCCTGCAACCTGGGACATGATTTTGGAAGCTTGGACGGAACTTGACGGCGAGGATGATAGCTGCTACGGTGGTTCGGTGGTCACACTACCACACACACCCTTCGCAATGCAAAACTCTTTCTATCTCTCTCACTCGTGGCTGGTTCTTATATATCTTAGGCTCATTCGCGTGTGGCTGCCATTTCAGACACACGCGAAGGTTACTTTGTTTGTCAAACTTACTGGATTACATCACAATACAGGTGTGTCTTCTTTCGTGTGCTGGGAAGAGGAAACGGAAAAAACAAATTTTTAATAATCATTAATTGTAAAATTAGGTTGAATAGGAAGCTTCTTCAAAATGCATCATTTTTACACTATTCAATTTTTAGCTAAAACTTTTTCATGAAATTATTTTGCAATCAAAATTTAACTAATTTTAATTATTTTTTGTTTTTTTCCGATATATGTATAGTTTCATATTCTTTAAGAATCAAATAAAAAAAATATATATATATATATTTTAGATCTTTTTTAAAAATAAAATCGTAACACAATTATAAAAAAAAAATTCAATATCTCAAATGTTGATTAAACTTATTATACCATCTCAACGAATTTGATATAAAAACATTTCTATATAAAATAATTTTCAACCATTTGATATCCAATTTTAATAATTATTTATTCTTGAAAATACGAACTGTGATTAAAATTTAAAATGATTTTTTTTTTTAATGTGGCATTTTTATTTTTCAATTGTTAAATTAATGCTTGATTGTATTTTAGTTTTTTATTGTTTGCTATTTTTTAATGTATATTTACAAAAGCAACCATACTTTTTGGTAAAAGATATTCAAGACTTGCTTACTTGTATATATTAAGATTTTGATTTTTTTTTTTATAAAAAAGTATATCAATTGAGAGCCTTGCATTATCTGACAACTAAAATAAATTTATTCTTAAAATTTAGTTTTTGAAACATATAAGTAAATTTTCACTTAACTTTCAGTAATAATAGTTTAAAATATATATATATATATATATATATATATATATTTCTTACTTTGAAATATACTTTTCAAGATTGCTCCAAAGTTCATAGTGATTGATTGATTACTGAGTATAATTTTAGCTTTTGAATTGAAAATGTGACTTGATAAACTTGCATACTTCTCTTTTCTCTTTTTTTTCTACTTTTGAATCAAAGTCACAATAAAGATCATATTTTTTACTACTTTTTTTTCAAATCTTTTGTAGCACTTGGAGTTTTGTGGTGTTACTTAGTAGATGTATACACTTGTGTGTTGTTCTTTTTTATAGGGTTTCAACTAGCGTACATTCTTGAATGAGTTTCATAGTGTAGTGTATATGAAGTATGTATGCAACTTTGTTTTTTAATAATAGTGAAACAATTCAATTTGGGTTGTGTGGAGTAAGATTGAGTTAGAAAATCTAACATTTTATTTTCATCATTATCGAAATTAATATTTTATTCTCAACATTAAATAAGAATAAAAATTAGAAAAGTCTAATTCCAAAATAATAAAAGAAGTTTACTGAATATTATGAAACTTTTCAAATCTATGAAATCTATAATTCTAAAATGTCTACAATTGAATAAATTATTTATGTAAGGATTGCATAAATTTAATAAGGAATTATTACAACAAAATAAATGATTATTTTTGTTATGACTTTTAAGATATAGAGAGGAAGAAAATAATTTATATGGACCACTCACAAGACACTATAAATATATCATAATCGATTGTATGGACTTCAATGCTAATAATAGATCAAAGTATAACTATATAAAATCTCAATGAATGAGTAAGAAAAGTTGAATCAAATATGACCTTTGAGATAGAGCCACAAAAAAAACGTCAATAAAATGCGAGATGATGAAAGTTGGAAAAAACTATGTAATCAAATATGTATGACATATAATAACCCAAAATAGATCTATCAGGTGCAAGATGAGTGTTTCATAACAAGCTATACAAGCAATGTAAGATTGTCATAAACAAAGTTAAGTTACTAGTTAAAGGTTACTCACAACAAGAAGGTATAATTTATTGGTATCAAAACCCTTTATTTGTTAGGGATGCACAAGTTAGGAGAAACACGAATTAAGGGAGATACCTACATTGTAAGTTCTAAGCCAATTTTTTATGTTGAGGAATATGAGTTATAGGCTGTAAGAATGATTAGTCATCTTGAAACACTAAATCTTTGGGAGGTAGTGAAAACTCGAGTAGCTTGTGAAAATCTAACCGTGACTCAAATAAAGTATCACAGGAGATGAAAAAAAAAAGAAAAAGACAAAAATGTATCATTTTTTTCTTCTATACAAAAATATATTTTTACAAGAATTATGAATTTCAAATTTGTCAAATAGATTTGGGATTATCTTAATAAAGAATATTCTTGTTGTGAAATAACTATAAGCATTCAAATAGCATAAAGCATAAAGGAGAAAAAAATAATTAAAAGTTATGTTGATCAGCTCATGGGTATTGTAGGAACTAATGGAAGAAAATAAGATAAGGCAAAAGGTTGTAGCAACTGATTAAACGTAATTGCACAAAATTTGCAAAACTAATCTAATTCATTTTGATTTACTCAATCATATATATATATATATATATATATATATATATATATAATAATAATAATAATAATAATAATAATAATAAAATTACAATTACTGAAAGTTATAAAATAGGAATACTAACAAACTTGTAAACTAACCATTAATGCAATATAACAGTAAAATAGTTTAAGGGTAATAAAATCATAATTAATAATAATAAAATCTGAATAACCAACATCCTCCCTTAATTCTGATTTGGAACAACCTTCCCAATTTGACTTATGATATTATTTTTCTCAATCGCCATCAATTCTTCATTCATATCCTTTTGCCATTTTGGGTGTTGAATGGCATCGACAAGTCTCACAGGCTCTGATTCTGCAAGAAAAGCAAAGTGAACCAAATTTCCATTGTCATCAACTTCATCATCAAGATTTACTTCGCAATCTTGAAGATGTACAGGTTGTCGCTGCTGCCTTCTTGGTCGCTCCATCATAGTTGCAATTGGAGTTGCAACTTCAGGTTGAACTACAGCTTCAGGTTGAACTGTAGGTGCTTCACTCCATCTTCCACATCATCGTTCAAAACGTAAATATATCGTTTTTTCGAATCCATTTCAGTTGTTGCATTCCATTGCCATTCCTCATCTTCGGCAAATGTAACATCACGACTAATAATCACCTTCTTTATAACCAATGAAAATGGTCTTCACTGCCTTATCATCCAACTTTGATCTTGCTGTCTTAGGGACATGGGCATAAGTAATGGACCCAAATACTTTCAAGTGTTGCACATTGGGCTTGATTCCGCTCCGAGTGGGTGTTCTGTTTATCAAATATACCGCACATGTTACGGCTTGAGCCCAAAAATAATCTGGCATACCTTTCGCTTTAAGCATGCTCCTCGCCATGTCCATGATTGTTCTATTCTTTCTCTCAGCAACTCCGTTGTGTTGAGGTGTGTAGGGACAAATTATGTTATGTTGCAACCCAAGTTCTTCACAGTGCCTCTTGAATTCATTAGACTTGTACTCTCCTCCTCCATCACTACGCACCATCTTAATTTGTCTGTCACTCTCTCTTTCAACAAATGCTTTAAATATTTTAAAGCAATGGAATACCTCATCCTTGCTCTTCAATACATAAATCTAGGTTTTCCTTGAAAAATCATCAATAAAGGTTAAAAAATACTTATTACCTCCAACTGATGATATGTTCATCGGGCCACAAACATCTGTATGAACAAGCTCTAAAGGAAATTTTGCACGCCAAGAATGCAAGCCTCACACAATTGATCAGAGTGATGAATATGGGGTAAACTATTCACTAAATTTCTTTTGGAAAGATTTTCCAAACTCTAAAAATTTAAGTGTCCAAAGCGTAAATGCCATAACCACGATTCATTATTAACTATTGCATTCAAGCACTTGAAATCACCCATATGAATATCTACTGGGAACATGCGGTTTTTTGATAAAAAGGATTTAAGAATCAAACTACCTTTTTTATCAAAAATTGATAATTTATTTTCAACTATGTGCATCACATAACCCTTCTCGGCCAGCTGCCCCATACTCAACAAATTACTTTTCATATCAGGTACATAGAAAACATCATAGATGTACCTGTGATCACCATTCTTCAATGTAATAAGAATTCGCCCTTTTCCAGTCACCGGAACGAACCTGCCATCACCGAATTTCACTTTTGTGCGAAATGAGTCATCCAAATCTGCAAACAACTCCTTCTTACCACACATGTGATTTGTGCAACCTGTATCCAAATACCAAGTCTGATTGTTTGGAGTTTCATTTGATGTGGCTGCCATTAGTACTGCATGATCCTCTTCATCTTGTTCGTGATTACTTTCTTCTTGAGCACAATTGGCAGCATGATTATCGTTTATGACAATTATAACACTCAACATTTGATTTATTATAAATGCCTCCTCGTCCTCCGCGACCACGTTCCCCGCGCCAAGCGCCTCCATGATGTTGGCCACCACGACCTTTGCTGAAATAGCTACCATGTTCTTGATAGGAGCTACCAATTGAGACTTGTGCTTGTAAAACCTGTTCAATTGGTTTTTCAATCTTATTGTCATTCATCCGCTGCTCATGCGCTCGTAGAGAACCAGACAATAACCTTACTGTCATTTTTGAAATGTCATTGGTCTCTTCAATTGCGGCAACAACATGTTCAAATCTGGGAGTTAAAGACCTCAAAATCTTTTCCACCTTTGCCTGTTCTGAATGTGTTTCACCATTGCTCTTCATCTGATTTGTCAAGGCAAGAACTTTGTTTATATAGACATCAACAGTCTCTGTGGTTTCCATCAAATAGAGACTGATAATTGGGTAGGGTTCATGATAACAGACTAGCTCTTGATACCAGTTGTAGGAACCAATTGAAGGAAATAAGAGAAGGCAAAAGGTTGTAGCAACTGATTAAACGTAATTACACAAAATTGCAAAACTGATCTAATTCATTTTGATTTACTCAATCATATATATATATATATATATAATAATAATAAAATTAGAATTATTGAAAGCTATAAAATAGGAATAGTAACAAACTTGTAAACTAACCATTAATGCAATATAACACTAAGATAGTTTAAGGGTAATAAAATCAGAATTAATAATAATAAAATTTGAATAACCAACAGGTATAAGAAATAATTGCAACTTTTCGAGAAACCCTTTCTTGATGAAAAAAATTGTTAAATTTTTTTTTGTTACTAGTAAAATAGTGGAAGCGGACCTATTAGCTATCATCTTAGAAGAAATGATAAATAATTTATAGGCTCAAGAGAAGAAAAAAAAAACAATGAAACAATAGAATAATGTACAATGTGCTTTTCATGTAAAAGAACAAAATTTTAAAAGTGATAAAAACTAAAAAGAAGAATAAATGAAAGAACAAAAGGAAAGAAAACTCCAACAATTAGTTAGGTGAGAACATTCCTCTTTGTTCACATTGCAAAGATAAATCATGCAAATGAAAAATGTTAGTGGAGGTCAGATGTGAAGTGTAAAAAATACAGTGATTTGGAACATGTAAAACAAATTTGCATGTATAAATAAATAAAAAGGAAAATGTGACCTTAGAGAAGAAAGAAGATGAACAACTCTTTATTGTAGCATGTCTTACTACAACCAACACTTCTGAGGACTCGTGGTTAATAGATAGTGACTACACAAAACATATAAACAAGGATGAGAAACCTTTTAGAGAGCTTGACAAGTTTGAAATATATCTCTGATGACATTGACCAAAATTTGCTTAGAGCACAGTTTGTGGAAAAATGTTTCAAAGTCTTAATTGAATTGTTTGATCAAAGACATAAAAGGCAAGATGTGTTCAAAATGAAAATGAGATCTAAAAGTTATTCTCTAAATCTAATGGAGGAGGAGCAAATAAAATTTTTAAGCACAACCATTAATGTTGATTTATGGCACAAAGACTCATACAAAGGTATCCAAATAATTGAAAACAAGTTGAGAAATTGTGTGACTTGCCAATTTTGTAAGCTAGTCAGAAAACCATTTTTTCAAATCACTTGAAGAACCATAATATACTTTCAGTGACCTATAATATACTATGTTCATGTATCAAATACAATTATAATAGAAAAAACATAACAATTACACAAAATGATATCAGAATCAACATATAATGTTATCATATTCATTTCAAATTGAACAAACTCTATTTTAACAATTTTCATACATTATACATTATAGGTTAATGTAAGTACAAACCTACATAAAATAGAAAGCAACAAATAAACACCTTTTAAGACTACTCATATTAAACATTACTTATTAGAGACTAATATTTAACCAATTCTAAATGCTTCATGTCTATAAACCCCAGTCAAGGAGAATTGATTGTACAAAATTGTACACTGATATTGTGTTCTAGCAATGTAATAATTTTCTCTCAGCTTCTCACCATCATATAATGTCTTAATTTATATAATTTAGAACACAATTAAAATGAAGATAAGTATTGTTTTAACAATGAGTTTTGTATTTAATACTTTAAAAAATAAACTATTTGATCATATAATTTCATATATGTGATTTTATTCATAAAATAAAGTATTATACTAAACAAAATTTGTGAAAAAAATATTTTTAATTGTCTAGATAATTTAATTAAAAAATAAGTTTAAACAAAATTTGTGAAAAAATATTTTTAATTGTCTAGATAATTTTGATTAAAAAATAAGTTTTGAGTGTGGAAGTAAGGAACAATAATTTGTCTCGATTTCAAACAATTTAAAAAATATTAATTAGTATATTGATTATTAGTGTCTTAATTTGAAGCATTTATAGTAATTAATATAGAAGACTTTTAATTTAATAATTAATTAAAATATTTTTGTACATGTTTTATTATTTTATTTTTAATTATATTTATAAAAATAATATTTTAGTTGAATAACTAATCTTAATAATTCCATTAATATGTAAAACTTACAGTAAATGTTAACCAAAACAAATAAAAAAAATGTTATTAAGTAAAATTAACTAAAAGAATAGTAAAAATAAATTGTTATATCCATAAAAAAAATAACTACACACTTATGATATATTTTGTAACCTCGCACCACATTCTATCTCTCTGACATACTCTTCCTGCCAATTTATAACATAGAATAAATACTAATTTTCGAAGTATTAGATATTTTATTTAAAAATATATTTGATTTTTGAAGTATTACATAATTGATAATCAATTGAATGATATTTGATTAACTGATCAATGATATGTTTTTAATGTTGCGTTGATTTCAACATATTTTTTAAATTTAAAATTACTTGAAAACATATAATTATATATATATATATATATATATATATTTACCTGTATTATTTTATTGAATGCTCAAATAATTAAAACAACACAAATTATAATCAATGTAATTAATTATTTTATGAATCAAAAAATAGAAAAATTGACCACTTGATAGTTGATTGATATAATTTCAGTTATTTATGAATTTTAATTGTATTTATATTTTAAAAAATAAAACACTAACTAAATTTATAATTTCATTAATCCCTATATATAAAAAGTTTAATTGTATTTTTATTTCGAGAAATACTGTATAAATTTATCAGTTAAATTTAAAAATAATTATTTTTGGTATTTTTTATTTTAGTTCCTAGGCCGTAGAGAACTAAAATAATTTTTCAATTGTTGCTTTAGCCTTGTAAATTTAATGTTTTGAAAAAATAAAATCATATTTTTGAAATATAAATAACTGAAAATAATTTTTGAAACTAATATGACTATTTTATTGCTCTATTTAAATATAAAAATTAAAAAAAAAATCATATACCCAGTTTAACCTAAATGTAAATACTTTTAACCGGGTACTGAACCGTTACGGTCCCTATTTATACTCTGAATTGGAAAAAGTTATGATTGCGAATAAACAGTAACCATTCCTCTTCCTTGCCCTTTCATCTCCGTCTTTTCACTACTGCAGCTTTTTCATCATTGCAGCTTTTTCATCATTTGAACGGCATTATCTCAGTCGCGTCTGAAAGACCACTTCTCAGATTGATGTGATTATCTTCAATGCTCTTTTTGTTTATCCAGGTGAGTAGGTGTTTAAACTATACTCTTGTTTTCAGAGCAATGTATTTGTCTTGTTCATATGTGCTGTCATGGTTTGAAAGGAAGAAGAGTTTAAATCTGGAATTGAAAGAAATTGCATTCTTTATTGATCATATGAATAACTATCTCATTGTTATTATTTTTATGTGAACATATCATTAGGTTTCGATTCCTTTTAAACTTACCTTTGTTTGTCTAAAAATTTGTTGTATTACCAGTAGAAATGGTAGAAATAAACAGCATTTACTTATTCTTTTGAGTTTAGTTTTTGTGTGCTATTGGTGTAATTTTTTTATGCTGCTAATTCTTTATTTATTTATTTTTATCTATGACCTAGTACCGGCAGTATTTATAAAAAAATTATTGTAGTCACGATTGATTTTTTTTTATAACTTTTATTAAAAAAATTGATTGTAATTGGGATTGTCACTCCTTCATAGGATTTACGGATTAAGAAAAGCATTTGAATTTGAATTTGCTCTTTACTTAACATTAAGAAATTACTCTTGTTTTCAATTTTGTGACACTCTACTTCTATGTAGAAGTTAATATATTTACATTCACATTAAATATATATCACAAATCTCTTCTTACTCTCATCACTTAGTAGTATTCATCACTTATTAGTATTCGTGATTTCAATACATCAATAGAATCAAAATATTTTCATATAGATGAATTCATAATAAATGTACATATTAATATTGAATGTGGACACATTGAGTAGATTTGAGGTAAATAGCTCATAAAAAATTGTATCTCAATCCGCTTGAGCGCGGATTTGAGGTAGAGAACACCCTTCTTAATCCGTTTGAGCACAGAGTTAGTGTTTAGTGGATTTAAGGCATAGAATATCCCAACAACTAAAAAATAGCCTATATATATATAGTCTTGATATGTGTGTATATATACACACACAAATATATCTCATTTAAATCACAATTTTACAATTATATATGATACTCAAACTTTGAAACAAATCTCACAATCAAACTAAACAGTTAATCACTTATCTAATTGTTTAAACTTTAAACAATTTTCATCAAATAACATTTATTTCACTCAACAAAACAACTATGCAAGATAAATATAAAAAAACTTATGACATTCATGTTTAGATCCTCTAGCCTGCAGCTCTATTGAAAGATAAAATTAGTTTTCCTTACCTCATTAGAAAGATGAACACTCATAAAGAACTCCAATTCTTAGAGAGAGTAAGAATAACTTAACATGCACAAGAGAGTTTGATAAATGATTTGAATACATGACTAGGATATTGATTTAGAAAATACTAATCCTAGAACAACAAAAACCATATGTAAATAAAAATTGGAACTTAAACTTTGCTCTATTCACTCACAAAAGTACATAGGTGGTCTCCCTCCCTTAATATAATGAAGGTTGTAATTAGAAATCTAGAGAGAAGACAAAGAAGGAAAATAAAATGGTTTATAGAAAGATGATTATTATTTTAAATTGAGACCTGGACAATTGATATAATTGATTTTTCTATTTATATGATTTTTTTAATAATAAAATATTGAATAATTTAATATAATTTTTTTTATATTAACTTTTTATTTAAATAATCAAATATTCAATATTTTTTAAGTCATTATATTTAACCATTTGGAATTTGAATTTAATATTTAAATATATTTTTAGTAACTAACCTTCTTATAATTAATTTTTAGTTATTTTTTTTATAAATTAGTTATTTAAAAAAAATTATTGTTTGAGTTCTTAAAAATAATTAGCAAAGATTAGTTTTAAAAAAATGGTATTGGTCTTACTGTACCCATTGTATTAATATTTTTGTTTATGTAGTAAATGAATGACACATCATTAATGTACACATGTGATAGTTAATCTATTCTAAAATAAGGTATGCCATATGTTAATTTTTTTTATAAGTGAAATTGGTTCCATGAGTGAATATGTAAATTTTTTAGAAATTTATATTTTGTTGGTTTTTTAAGGATTAAAATTAGTTGTGTTTTTTATGGGCTAATTTTTAATTATTTTTTGAAAACCTAAAAATAATTATGTCAAATTGAGTGGCTTAAAAACATTTATGCCCTGTTAAGTTAAAAGCTAGCAAAAAGTGATGATTAATATATTTTGTACACCATTAAATAGACTAAATCATAATTGGCCAAGTTTGGTACATGATTTGAGTCTTTTTTTTTTTTTTTTTTGCAGTTGATTGATTTTAGAAAAAAAATGTATTTTAATTCCAATCCTCAAAAATTTGGTATACCTTTTTTTAAGTCTTATGTAACCCTATGCCAACATAGTTATTTAAGATTTTTTTAACAAATTGAAAAGCAAAAATTGAAAAAAAAATCTACTTATGGACCCTTTTTTAAAAATTCCAAAATCTAGGGACTAAAATTATGGGACAAATAGAAGGGTTAAAATTATGGAAAAGTAATTTTTAAAAAATGAAAATTTCAATTTTATCTTAATTACAAGTTGGTACTGTGTATCATACTTGTATTATTAAAAAATTTCAAGTATTCCAAATGTACAATTTTAAGCTTTCATGTTCTCATTATATCAATGTTATGTTATGTTAGTGGATTTCCATTAATGAAAAAACTAAAATCGTAATATATGATAACCCAATTGACCAATTGAAATATAAAATACTTTAATTAATAGTTAATCAAATGTTTTGATTAAATTCTAACTTTTGATATTTTTCATGTCAATCTAGTCTCATTCTTTTTTTTACAATTTTATTTTGCTGGCTTCATATAATTTGCCTTTTTGTTTCTATCCTTAATTTTTGCTCTATATTTTAGTTCTTTTTAGTCTAATGGAACCCTATATAGCTAGCTAGCATGTTTATTTAAGGAGCAATTAAGAAATACTTTAATTAATTACAAAAGATTGAAAGAAGTAAACATACATATTTAGGATTGGTTTAAAATTGTAAAAATATTAAAATTTGGATATTAAAATCATGGAGGGAAATAGGTGAACAGAAGTTATGGGAAAATTATTTTTAAATGGGAACTAAAATGCAAGTTTTGACTTCATTGCACTTTCTCAGGTTTTCAATTGTATGAATGGGTCTTTACTTCAACTGTGTGATTTTAATCTATCAAATTTTTGTGATATTAATAGGTTTTAATTGTATCAAAGTTATGTTTAAAAGTAAGATGTGTACATAGGAAAATAAGTAATTCCTTTATACTGTCATAGACATAGATATATAGTTATAAATAAATAAATTTATTGTTTATGTTAAATTTAAATTTAAATTTTTAAAGAAATGACTTTTTAAGAACTACAATAAGGAATTATAATAAAATTTAATAAACTCACTTACCAGTTTTAATTTCTTTATATTGTGTTTTCTTACAATATTCAAGCAGTAATAAATAAAATAGTATAAATAAATAAACTTTTCCTATAATTTTATTATTTATTTCTTTATATTACTTAAGAAATGTAAAGAAAGTGGTTTTTTTCTTCTTCTTGCTTTATCTACGGGTGCGGGTTGTGGGTCTCAAATGAACGTTTAGTGGTTTGTAATTAGCACATGGTAAATGTTTTATTTTTATATAAATATTATAATTTTTTATGATATATTTAAATATGAAAATTCTGTTTTCAATTATTATAAAAATTTAATTATGAATAATTTTTTAATTATTGTTATTTTTGAAATTAACATTAAAATTGAAGTAATAAATGGGAATAAAAGATAATAGACGAGAATAAATGTTTGAGAATATCAAATATATAGATAACAATAAAAAGAGAGTTGATTACGAGAACTCCAAAAGATTTTGTTTTGTTTCTTCACAAAGACATACATAATTTGAAATAATGAATGAAATTATGTGGGAACTATTTAAAAAAAGGATATAAAAATGCTTGAAAGAGGTGCTCTAAGTTATTCTCTCTGGCTGTGAAATGGAACTGAGCCCCCGAATTCTTTTTTTCCCTTGAAAGGACAGTATTGATATTTTGTGTGATTTCCTTTTCCTTACTTACCATAAATTCCAACCAACTCTCCCCAAATTTTTAACTTATAACATTATATCAAAATATACTATTTAGATGAATACAAATATAATTTAACATTGATGCAAATGTGCTCGATTTCTGTTTGTTTTTATTCTGAAAATAAACCCCAAAATTTTGTATCTACATTTACATTTGGCGTGTGTTTGTTTTCTAGTTTCAATTCCCATTTTTCTAGTTCTAAACTAAGCTTGGCAGAGAAAAATGTTAGATTTACATGGAAGGTAGAAGAGTTTTTGCAAACACCCTCTTATAAATTGAACATAATTCTATCCTGAAATCTTTCGTTTTTTATTTTAGAGATATATTGCAAAATTATTTAGCTTTTGCAACGACGGAACAAATAATTACTATTATTATACTCAGTGCACAATACTAATTTTCATTGATGGATAAGAATATAATTAATATATATATATATATATATTTTTGTTTCTAAATAAATTGAGAAAATATTTTTTTTATTTGGTTAGTTTTAAGATCCCGTGTCTTGACTATTTCTTGGGTCTCGGTTATTTGTAGGGTTTTGGTTGGGATGTGTAACATACATGTTAGTATTCAGAAATCAGAGCAATAGTTGCAGTATGAAAATGTATCTTTCACCAGGTGACATTCACTTATTTACAAAGGTGAGTGAAAGCTCTATTCATATTATGCTTATATTATCACGATTTTTTAGATTATTTTTTCTGCTTGACAATACGAACTGATTAGAGTATTAATTGATTTTTAATCATTATTTAGTCTAATTTGCATTCTCAATCTCATTAAGACTTCAGTTAGAATGTATCAAATACACCAGTATCTCAAGCTCTATAGGTTTTAAGTGTTGAGAGCCTATGTTTTTTGAAAGAAAATTTTTTATTTCTCTTTGAACAACCGAGTTGTACTTGGTCATCTCTCCTAGCCTCCTTAGGTTGAGGTTGTAGACTAAAGAGTCCTTGGTATGAAGTAGGATGGAAGCTTGTCCCCCTTTGAGATATGTGAAAAAAATCTAAGGGTTGGGAAATGAAGAGGCATGAGGATTGGTGTCACGATTCACGACCTATATGTAGAGGTGTTTCTTTATCCATAAATGCTTATACGAGTTTTGAGATATATAAGGTTAGTCATGTATTCCTCGATGCACACACTATATCAAGTTTAAAGAGGAATTTCTACTAGTATGAGATTCTATTATGAGATATAAAATTATATATTTATATGTATTACACAACTATTTCCTATTGTAGTCTATCCCTGAGATTTAGAAGCTTCATTTTCATCTCTCAAAATATCTGTTCACATACAACATAACATGATAATTGTAGATTTGATAAATGTAAAATAAGCTAACTATTCAACAATAACTACTCACAAGTCACATTGTACTGACCACCTTGTCGGTACCCCGAGAAACTCGACTATGCTACTCACATGGTAAGATTATTGTTGATCCAACCCCAGTGTATCTCACTGTAGTGTCAAGGCATGCCTTTAGTATTTGCCTATCGACTCCTCACCACCTAATATCTAGGAACTTGAGATCTCATTCAATTTGCTCTATCATAACTCACTATACTTAATGCAAATTGTATTTTATGGACACCAATCTCAACTCTACTCGACCTCATACGGAAACAGTAAATTATGAGCATCAATTCCTCACTTTCCTTGACCTCACATTACTTAATTTAAAATACAAAGAAAATAAGTATTCAATAACATTTCAATGTCATTTTGGTAGAAGTTAAAAACATCCAACTTTTTTTTTTGGCTGTTTTTGTTGTTTTAGTGACAGTTAAATTATTATTTAGCTCATTATTTCAAATAACAAGTTATTGATCCAAATCTCAACTTCATTTTATCTTAGATTCCCAGACCACATTTTTTCATGATCAAAATTTAATTAGAAAAGTTCTAAAGAAACTCCTAAAAGTAAATAGATTTACAATTAACCATTTACAAATGTGATTAAGTAGAGTTTCTCATTCATTTGTCGATTTTTTACTAATTCTTTTAGATATATAATTTGACCGAGATTCAACTTATTTACCTAAAAAAATACGATATATATATTATTTATAAACTGTTTCTTAACATTTATAAATAAGATAGTTTATATTTAACTTTTACAAAAAAATATTTTCCTATAATATTTTTTTTAGTAAATAAGTTGAAACTCTTATATATATATATATATATTTATACGTTACACCTTTCATAATTTGAAGCTTCCCTCTAACATTATTTTTAATTCTTCGAACCTGTACAGGAAGAAGAATAATATTTGGTCATATAAAATCCAAACTGATACGTAGCTTTGGTAAAGGTCGTTAGAGCACAGTCTTTTTGTACAGGTGTCTCTCTTTGGTAGTGTTTTGATTCAGGTGGCACTTATTTGTTGGAGCTATCATGGCCCCTACTGGAAGAGCTGAGAAGGCCTTTAGCTTTATGATGACCTTAGGAATTTCTATGGAGGAGGTGAAGCCAGTGTTGATAAAGCTACTAAGAGTTTATGAAGGAAATTGGGAACTTATTGAAGATGATACTTATCGAACACTGGTAGATGCGTACTTTGATTTTGATAAAGACAAGGTTTCCTCTAAATTCATTGTTTTATTTTACACACACTTGCAAATTTTGGTTGTAACTTTTAATTCTAAAATTTTAGATGTGAATTTTTTTTTGTTAGCGTGATACTAGATGATCACATAAAATAATATTAGTTATCATCTGACACTATGTTGATGTGATTTAACTATAACTCTACTTTTCACGATTATCAATAATATAGTTAAAACATGTTAATTGTTATAATATCAACCAATAGTAAAATAATATTATTAAATATCTTTCGGAAAATCCACATAAGAAACTAAAATCACAAAATTTAAAACTCAATTTACATACTTGGAAGCGTCCTCGAGAAGTTGAGAATTTGGCTTAGTTTTTGTTTTTCCTGCATAATTTAAAAGTTAATGCCGTTGCCTTCTTTAAATAGGTAGTTGAAGGTGAGAGAAAACCTAATGGCAGTGGTTATGGTGGACAAAACTCAACAGGGGAACCGTCCTTGGTAGATAGTGACGACTGTCATTTATTAACCATGGACAGCTCAAGCAAAATGTTAAGTCTAGAAGACAGAAAAATATCATCAAAGAACTTTGAGCGGAAAAACATTAAGCCATCTCAAACAATAACGGAAGATGTTAAGCCCAAAACCAGTTCACAGGCATCACATTCAACGTTCAGTGAGGTAAAAAAGATCTCTAATTTACCTCGTGGGGCAGCTAAAGATGGAGAATCTTACCCTGAGAAAGCTTCATCTGCAGGGCCCCGTGGCCAGTTCGAGAATAACACTGTGAAGCCAAGAGCTAAGAAACCCAAGTTACTCACTTCGACGAATCATAATGGTAACCCTGCTTTCCTTGTAAAATTTCTTCTTTTTAAATTAAAACATTTGCATTGATTTTTATGGGATGCATGAATCCCTTTTGGTTAACATTCGTATGTAGGTTTTTTCTTTAGATTTAAGAGCTTAGCCACACTGTGTAGGTATCCATGGTTGATGTTTGGATGAGTTTCTTAAAGACTTTCAGAAAAAAATATCTTTTTTATAAGAAAAGATTAGTTTATGAATGAATTGAAAATTAAAAAAATTATATAAGAACAATTTAAATTTTTTTCTTATATTTTGTGAAAAAAAAGGATTTTTTTAGGAATTTGAAATTGAAAATGAAAGTTGCTTGTATGTGGTTTGTTTTCTTTGAAAGTTTCCTTTTAATAATTTGATCTTAAGTGTACTTTAATCTTAAATCTTATAAATTGGTTTCAGGGTTTCTAAATTTAGTATTGCAGCTATTTATATACTACAAAATTGGTCTTAATGAAATGTCTTTTAAGATAAAATCATCTCAAGAGTTACTAACACCAAAATGGACAATAGACATTGTCTCATATCTATGACTCTAGTGGTACCAACTAATTGAATATAGGAACAAACACCATGTTCATTCCAATATAACAAATTTCAGCCTTTCAATTTAATTTCTTATATAATATATAATAAATCACTATTAGCCTAATTATCTTACAAATCATTATAGGATAGATGTTATTAAGCTCTGATATCCAACAATGTGGTTGTTTTCAGTTCATATTGTTTTTTGTGATAATTATTGATGTGTAGTTAAGTTCTTGTTGATTTTCTTCTGCAGGAGATATTTGTGTTAAACCTCTGTCAACTCAGGATCAGGTTTTGCAGAGTAATATTACGATCGCTAGTTCTTCACGTCTTGAAGAAGTTAAAATATCTTTGAATTGTGACTCAGCCTTGTCAGGACTAAACTTCAGTATTCCTGATTTGGACGTTGTTATGAGGTTCATGGACAGGAAGTACCTTAGCTCTTGCAAAACTGTTGACCCTCCATTTTCTACGGCAAAGCTATTGAATGATCTTTGTAGTATTTTTCTCAAGTTGGGGCTTCGAAAGGGATCAAATTCCAACCAGGTCAATTCGCATTCACAACAACACGTTATTCAAGGAGAAAGGAAACCCTTTAATTTTATCAGTGACATAACAAAAGGTTCAGAAAAGGTGAAAATATCATTAATAGATGAATTTGGTAGTGACGCCTTGCCAAAGTTTAATTACATACCATACAATACAATATATCAAAGTGCTATTGTAAGTATTTCTTTAGCCCGGATTTCGGATGAGGGTTGCTGTTCTGATTGTTCAGGCGACTGTCTTTCATCATCATTGCCTTGTGCGTGTGCTCGGGAAACTGGTGGAGAGTTTGCTTACACTCCTCAAGGTTTGTTGAAAGAAGAATTTCTAAAAGCTTGCGTGACTATGAAGAATGAACCCCAAGAACATCATTATGTGTACTGTCAAGAGTGCCCTTTAGAGAAGTCCAAGAACGAGTACATGCCTGAACGATGCAAGGGGCATATGGTTAGGAAATTTATAAAGGAATGTTGGAGGAAATGCGGATGTCACATGCTTTGTGGGAATCGATTAGTGCAACGAGGTATTACATGCAAATTGCAGGTATGAAATTCTCTGAATACTCTTACAATAACTTAATGCCAATTGATAACAATCATGAGAAAATCGCTGTACAAAATTTAGCTGTGTAGTCAAAAGCCTCCAAAGTGATAGTTGTTGTTCTTGCAATTGGATCGGTGCATCATTAGGAGTGCTACAATCGTTGTATTCGATTTGATGAATCTATTGTCGTCTTTTCTTCTTCAGGTGTTCTTAACTCGACAAGGTAAAGGTTGGGGCCTTAGAACGTTAGAAGATTTGCCAAAAGGAACTTTTATATGTGAATATGTTGGAGAAATATTAACCAATATGGAGTTATACGATAGGATAATGGAAGAGAGTTGGAATGAAAGACATACATATCCTTTAACTCTTGATGCGGACTGGGGCTCAGAAAAGGGGTTAAAGGATGAGGAGGCACTATGTTTAGATGCAACATATAATGGAAATGTTGGAAGGTTCGTCAATCATAGGTAATCATGTTCCTAAATGAAACCTTTCTGAAATTCAACTTTGTCTGGTGAATACTAGAATTTAATTATCTGCTAAGTGATATTCAATCAACAACAACTTCTTTGTCCACTTCTTGCTTTCATTTAAAATGTTTCTTTAATTATGTTATTAGTTCGACAGTTCTTTAATTTAAATATGTTATTGAAAATTGAATCTTATACCATTCATACAAAATGAGTTACTTACTGATCATTTAAATTGCAGATGCTATGATGCAAATCTCATAGACATTCCCGTTGAAATAGAGAGTCCAGATCACCATTATTATCATGTAATGATTGGTTGATTTTATATTCACATGTTCTTATTTTTTAGTAACACAATAAAAGTTCTGTTTTTGTTCCATTTATGCAGCTTGCCTTCTTTACCAACAAGAATGTGAGTGCGTATGAGGAATTGACATGGGTAAGTCAGTTGGACCATAATGAGCCGGGCTTTTTATTGTGCGTTTGTTTATTATTTAATTCACAATATAAAATAATTTATCTATATAAAAACTAAAATTAAAAGTACACTCAATATATTTTATCAATAAAATAAAATTAGAATTTCAGAGACGCTACTATCATAATCAATCCTCATACGTAAATGACATTATGTGCAGGATTATGGTATTGATTTTGCTGATGAAGATCATCCTATTAAAGCATTTCGGTGTTCTTGTGGAAGCACCTTATGCCGTGATAAGAAACAAAAAGGTTAGTTTAATTAATCAATTGTTCTCCTTAGTTGTGGAAATACTCACCCCTAGATGCGTCATACAATATAAATAAATGTTTGTTTTTTACTTTTTCGAAGATGCACTTCGTATCAATTTGCATCCCAGCATTAAAAGTAACATAAATTTTACACTTAATCTTTGGAAGAAGACACTATATGTGAACAACGTTTGGAATGTCAATTATATATGCATAGCCTTCGACTACACAGTAATTTATTACTAAAATCTAACCTAATTAATGCAAAAGGCATAGGTAAATTTAATAATGTTAGGGAAAGTCTGCAACCTTCTCCACTTAATCTCTGGATATTGTTTATTACACTTGAGCAAAGGAAAAAAGAAAATATATTTTAGATAGCTTTGACAAGTATCTCTTATGTTCTCATATTATATTGAACTCTAGATTAATATGAAATGCAATGAAAGGGAGGAACTCAACAACTATTTAGTAAAGCCTATTGTAAGCCCATTACGAGTCTATGCTATTATTTCCCAAGAACTTGAAACATATGTACCAAGTTGAAGAAAAATAAATTCAATCCAAGTTGGTCATTGGATCCAACAAACTCTTTAGAACTACTTTTCTCAAATAAAATGACGAATATTTATCATGGCAAGGAAAAGACACAATAGTCATTCTGGGCGCCATCACTAATCAACTGCAATAGATCTGATTGCATCCTTTGGTTGCCAATCTAGCTTTGAGGTGATCAACTTTACCATTGGGTCAAACTTTAATGCATAAATCAAGTGATATCTAATATTCTTTCCAGATGGAAGATGATATGGTTTTGGTGGATTATGGGTGGCATTTAGGTTGTTAGAAGCAAGAGGAACAAAGGACTCAATTAATGACAAAAGTTGGACTCAATGAAAATCCTGTATAGAAGGAGATAAGAAAGGAGTATGTTCAAAAAAGGTGAACTTACAAATATTTCAGGAAGACCATTTGTTGACTCTTGCTGAGAACTTATCAAAATTTGAGGATATATCATGAGCAAAATATTCTGTCGAGAAGAATAACCTTTTTCTCTACTTTTGATGAGTGGAGATGTCCTAAGTGATCAGCTAAAAATTAAAGAGATGGGGATGCAAAACAAGACACAAAATAAATTAGTTCAAAAGTAGTATAAGTCTTAATGCAAAATAGATAAATCAGAATTAATTTCCCCTCCTTTCGTAAGTACAAAATGGACACTTGTGAAAGCAATATGCAAACAAAAGAAAAGAAAATAGAGTAAAATAGAATAATAACACCAATAATTTCTTACCAGTGAGAAAACTTCTTCAACTTGAAAAGATTACAATATTTGTTTCTCTCACACTAAGAGTAACACTTAATCTCATTCAATAAGAATGAAATACAATGTTTCTCTAATCTCTTTATTAGGATTCTAATCTCATGTGGATATCAATACTATCATACTTTCTATGTTATTTTTTTTCAGTTGCTTGTTTTTTCTCTTCCTAATAAGTTCTCTTTATATAGAGAAGGAGAGTAAGACTTCATCATACATAAATAATGAATATTTAATGTTTGTCACATTTTCAAGATACCTTGAAAAACTATCTTCAACTTTCAAGGTTGGACTTCATAGTCTTCAAGAGTGATATAATTCCAAGACATTGAAATACCCATAATTAAATATATTCAATGGATCAATTACAAAGATTTATTGGTTATGGTCATCCATTAATTAAGGAGAAATTTTAAAAAAACTTTTATAACTAATGGTGGGAGAACCTAAGAGGAGTAAAACGAAAACTTTACAAAGAGTAAATGGGAGCCAAACATTCAAACTACAAGGAAGGACAAGTAAGGTTTGAAATGGGACATAAATAGAAGGGGTGTGTGGGCAACACATGCTTGAGAAGTGTGACACGTGTGAGATAGATTCTGCCTTCAGAATTGTGGAGGTTGTTGACAAGGAGATGCTGCTCAGATATCAACTTGAGAAAAACAGGAGAGCTAACATTTCAGAGAGCTTGTCCAAGTCTCTTCTATATAGAAACTGTAGATTAATCCAAGGTACAATGAAAGAGAGAAAAAAAGAGTAGGAAATAAAAAGGACAATTAGGTATACATATTAGTTAAAATTCTAAACAACTTTTTAAAGTGTGCTTCTAATAAACGTATTTTAACAATTATGTTCTAATAAATAATTTTTGTATTGTTGCTGCTTGAACGACTAAATAAGAAGACTTTGATTTATGATTGCTCAACTTTTACTAGGGAAAGGAAAAATGAAAAAACCAAGTTCATGAAAAGAAGAGGAATGTATGAACAGAAGCAATCAAAGTGAATGAAGTTTGTCTTTTGACATTTTCTCTCCAAAGACACCTTCTGCGAAGCAATCCATGATCAACTGGGTGCCATCGATTTAGATGCCGATGCTTAGTTACTATTCATCATTTGGGATGGAAAATAAATATTCAGGTGGCTAGACGTACAAGTGAGAATAGTTTTCACTTTTATTTGTTCATTTTGTTTGCAAAAGTGCTTTTGACTTTTGTTGTTAATTGTTTTGTAACATCTCGCCCTTTAAGGGAAATCTAAGGAGTTCCATGTGAATTTAAAAGAATAGGAGATTGATATTTTAAGACACTTTTGGTATAAAAATTCTTCTATGTCATTTTTTTTTTGGATTTTTATAATTAAGATTGTGTAGTTTGAATTATAATAAATTCATGTATTACAAATATAAAATATTTTAAAAATTACAAGTTTAGAAGGTTGAAAATGTGTAGTTTTTAAGAGAACATTACTATTACAAGAGTCAATAAAAAAATATTTAGATTAAGAAAAGTAAAATCAATACAAGTTTTTGAAAACTTTTAATGGTTGATTGATTATAATTCAGTATTCTCTTCTATTAGTCCTTTATGCGCTAATAGTTTCTTACGTCTTTACCATATCCAACCAATAATTTTATAATATTAAACACTAAAATAAGCATGATTATGTAAGTTCTTAATCTTTAAATTATATTATTTGTTAATAATAGCAAACCTTCATTAGTTAATATCAGCAACCCCTCCATTATGTACATGAACATATATTCTATTATTTTATATTCTATAAAACCTTATATTTTATAAATTCTTGTAATCTTTTCTATGCTAAATTACACTATATAGTTTATATTTATCTTTTTTCTTAATCTCTCTTTTGCATATTTCTACTCTTTATTTTCTCTTACATGGTATCAGAATTATTCATGATCTCTTCTACTTCCGTTGTCAATACTACAACCTCTTTTACCACTTAATCATCAATAATTATAAAATAATTGAACCTATGTTTGTTATTAATCAATATTTTTTTATTTCATTTCAAACATATTCAAACATCAATAATTCAATTTTATCTAATTCAATTAAGATAAAATATCAGTATTCTTCCATTTCAAAACATACCCAAACATCAAATAACTACATTAAACATAGCCAATTCAAAAACATCAATATTCTTCCTTCCATTTCAATAACGTTGGAAGTATGTTAGTACATTCCTCATCCATTCTAATCCAATTTGCAAATTAAGATTCTGTCGAAAAATATAGAATAAACATATAATTAAAATTAATGGTTCAATCGTACAAAATAAAATATAATTTTATTCCCAGAATAAATAGGAAAAAAAGAAATGATGGTTCAACTCAATTTGAAGAAACGTTATCCGCCTTTTTTTTTCTTTCATATCTTATAATGTATTCAAACATTGGTGCCAAGGACTCCACAATTAATTTATTATCAACCATTCAATCATTCAATATGTACTACCAAAACCTTTTGCATCATAAGGGCATACTTCAATCAGATTTTGTTTTGATAAGGAATGAATGGTTCAGTCAATATGGTCATTGTACAAAATAAAATATGATGATATGGGTTCAGATTCAGATGATAGGAAGTCAACCACTAGGTATACAGTTTTCCTTGGTACTAATCCTACAAACAAAAGGTAGTCTCACAAAGCATGATCGAGTATAGCAGCAACTCTAGCCGAAATCAAGAGGACAACCAATATACTACACGAGTTATGCATTTCACTTCCAACTCCATCCATCTATATTGATAATCTTGGAGTTGTCCTTCTTGCTGCTAATCCTATCATGCACCCTAAGAGAAAACACTTTGATCCTGATCTTCATTTTGCTCATGATTATATTCAACAGAAGCAACTTCACCTTACTCATATTCCTGACACCACTCAAACAGTTGATATACTTACTAAGTCATTGACTGGTCCTTTTTTTCACTCTTTTCGGACTAAACTAATGGTTGTTCCTAATCCAACCATTAGTTTAAGGAGAATATTAGTTAATAACAACAACCCTTCATTAGTTAATAATAGCAACCCTCCATTATGTACACTACCATACATTCTATTATTTTATATTCTATAAAACCCTATAATCTCTTCTTTTACTAAATACACTTTATAGTTTATCTTTGCTTTATCTCTTACATCTCTCATCTACATATTCCTATCCCTACTCTCTGTTTTCTCTTTTATATATATATATATATATATATATATATATATATATATATATATATGTTCAAGTAAAATAATTTTATCAAATTTAAAATGAAATTTCAATAATATTATTAGTAATGCTCCCTCTATATAGTTTAAGAACTTATACAGGGGTAATGGAAATAATAGTTGTGTTTATTATCAGCTTCAACAAAGAGAATGATTTGTGTTAAATGTGTAATGGTAAATGAAAGGGCCAACAAAAATATAAGAAAGTGTCAACGATTTAAATGAAATTGTTTGTTGATCAATTTTTATTCTAAAACTAATTTAAATACTTTCAAATTTCAAAATGGTTTTGTTTTTGGAATTAAGTCTATGTAAGACAGGATGCTCATGATGGATTAAATCTTAAGGATTTGTTTTAGGATTATCCATTGAAAAGAGAATTAATCAATGATACTCTCTTAATTATAAAAAAAAATGTTAGAATTAATTAACAATTAAAACCAATTTGTCTGAATTCAAAGAACTAAAACTATTATCATACCTTAGGAGGAAGAGTCTTCCTATGATCAATTTTGTTTTTCAAAAGTTTCATGGCATGGTTTCTTTAAGTTTTGATCTGTAAGTATGTGAAAGATTGAGAGAAAAAGATGAAATAGAGAAGAAGTTAGAAATTGATAGACGATTTGGTTTAGGGTTTGGTATAACTGGTTTAGGGATTAACACAGAGAACAGCCATTAGTCTTCTAGAAAAGAGCACACAGATAACTGGTAGACGATTTGGTATAAACAAACCGCAATTTTGTTTGCTAATTTTGGTGAACTTAACAGTGAAAACTATAATCCTAACAGTGAAAATCTGAAGAAGCTGTTGTCAAGCCATCTTTCCAGCAGCACCTTTGCGATGTTTAGCACAATACTCAAATAAGCTCCCATCAAAGCAACGCCTCACAGCTTCTTTTGTCAGATACCCTTGTTCATCTTTTGCAAGGATATACAACACTCCCCACTCAAATTTGCTAGCAACCCTGCAATGGTTTCAAGAGATTCACCCATTTTCAGTCCAGAATTCTCAACATTTGTTGTGCATGCAAGAAGTTTAAGAAAGAGGAAAAAGAGAGGACCAGCCAAAGAAGTCAAATGCAACTCTGTTTGCTTCAGTCATGTGCCACAGCTCCCTCAAGGACAATTTATCAGGCACGTCTCGAGCATACTTACTGAAAATGAATTCCAGATTTGCTGGCGTGAACCTGCAATGTTGTTTTAGCCACAACACAGTGTTACCATTTATTGAAGTAGGGATTAACATTCAACGAGTCATTTTCTGGACTTACCTTCCCTCTGTGTCATAGCCACCACTGTCACTTCCATGCTTGGCCTTATGTATGTTTATTATGTGAATTGGGAAAAAAGGTGAAGGTAGCCATGTCTGTGACAAAAATCAGAACATGTAACAAGTGGAAGTAATAATGGTAAGGTAAATGATACAGGAAGAGTGTCTCACAGGAAGAGTAGGATAACTGAGAGCTACATGAATAACAATCGAAAACACGAAGGAAAGAATCATGTTGAAACCCAGTGCACGAAATCCTACAAAATCACAAAAACAAACAAGCTTATCCATAAAGCAACACACTAACAGAAGGTGAAGAATTTTACAATCATATGCTTAATTAGTTTCACTTTTTTATTTTCTTCGGATACTAAACTTATACATTTGTTATATCTGAACACAAAAATACAATTGAATTGAACCAAAATCATAAAAATAGACATACAAAAAAACATTACCCTTGTATGTCTCCCATGGGTAAACGACACCATCATTGTTAAGGTCGAAGAAGGAGACATGTTGCTGAAGTACTGACATGTCGTTGTGTTTGTAGCCCCACGTTCCATTCACATTCTCTGTGTCAGGGGCACTCAAAGCTCGTGGCAAATCTGAATTTTAGAAAAACAAACTCAAAGTCCGCAAGTGCAAAGGTCAAATTTGATCAAACCCCATTAAAACTTCCTCCTTTGGGACCCTTAATTGGATTACATCATAACTAAAATGTCCATAGAGAAATCCTTAACTTCGACAAACATCATTAATTGAAACAAAAAGCAAAATAAGAAGAGAATGGATCACATGGTTTGGAGAGCTTGGTGTCCAAGTCCTCTGCGACCTTTCTCTGAGCAGTTACTGGTGCCTTCTCTGCCACAGTTGCCATGGATTCGTTGGATGCTTCCACCGTTGTCATGTTGAAGAAGCGAGTTTTGGTTCAGGAAATGGAAATGGGTTTGTTTTCTTTGGAATTGGTTGTGATGTGAGTTTTGTTAGTGTTGGAAGTGGTGGGTGCAGAATAATAAGGAAGAACGAAAGAAGTGTTGCGAAGAGAGGAGAAGAAGGGACACTGCACGCTACCAGTGACAGATTCTTCCTCGTGACTCGCGTTTGTTGGACACGTGGCATGTTCTTTTGGATATCTTATATTATTACTTTTTTTCTTGTCGTAATCCCAATTTTGTCGTTCTTCGATGTTCAATCATTCTTTCATACGCAACAAAAAAGGAAACTTGACGTGACGACACTCTCACTCTTTCACACAAAACCTTCAAAATCCCACATTTTTATTATTTCTTCATTCTTATTATTTAAATTCATACTATTTCATAACAGTATTAATTTAATTTAATCAAAGACTTCGATTTCGTGTTCAAAATATATAATTAAATTAAATACTTAAAAGGGAGTTCTTTCTCTCTCCAACTTCTTGTTTATGGCTTCAAATCAATAACTTTTTTTTTTTCTATTTTATCGGCTACAAATTGGCTTGTGTGGTGATTCCACCAGTTTTGGAGTGTTTTTATGAGTTCAACTATTTGCTTGATGGAGGAATGAGTTTAAATGATTGACGAGTGAAATGTGAAGAAGAAAAAACAATAAGTTACCTAATTGTTGTCATGTCTTGTCCAAAAAAGTATATGAAATTTTTGTTTGGCTGGGCCAAACTTTTAATAAGGACAAGATAATCATTTCATCAAGAGTTTTTATTCTTACACCTTTATACGTTCTTGTGTTATTTTTATGAGTTTTTATATTTTAATTTTTTTAAAGTTTAAATATATGAAATTTATGGTGGGATGATAGTTTATAATCCGGATGAAGTTGGATGGTGTAATCTATAATAATATTTTTTTTTAAATATATTTCATATTTTATAATTCATAAGCTAATTTTTGAATATGAGATTACTTTTTCAAGTTATATATATATATATATATATATATATATATATTAAATGGCTTATGAATTTTATAAATCTAGATAACACTTTTAAATTTATGAATTATGTAATATAGAATATATTTAAAAAATGAAAAAAAATGAAACACTAAAATCATTAACATACCACGTGAAAAAGGTGTGTGAGGTTTTAAGAATTAATTTACGTTTTTATTTAAAGATAAAAAGATATTTTTACATTTAGGTTGTGTTTGGATTGGAGAGAAGATTTGAGGAAGTGAGTTTGAAGTTATTTGAGAAGAAAATGTAAAGCAAATGAGGTTGTTTTATATTAAGGTATGTTACATAGAATTTGTGAGGAAAGTTGATTGATGTTTATGAGTTATATGATGGTTGTAAGGAGATTTTCAACATTTTAAAAATGTGTAGAATGTAAGTTTATAGATTTACCCTTATCTTTAAAAATATTTGAATAATAAAATATAAGATATTTTTTTGTGTAAATTTTAGTTAATTAAAATATTTGATGTAAAAAATATTTATTTCTATTTAATAGTTTTATTTTATTATAAATACATATAAAAAATATTTTCATAAAATCAAATCAAAATCAAATTTATTATTTTTATTATTATATTATTATTTAATAATTTTATTTTAATTATTATTAAATATGTAATTTATATTTTTTTTATTGTAATATATATAAAGTGTCATTTTATATGTATAAAAAATAATTAAAAGTGATTTTGGTTTTTCTAATGGCTCAATTCCCTATCTAGTACCATTTACATCTTTATTTCCCTATCTAGCACCCTTTTGTTTTTATTTCCCTATCTAGCACCCTTTTGTTTTTATTTCCCTATCTAGCACCCTTTTGTTTTTATTTCCCTATCTAGCACTCTTTTATTTTTTATTTCCCTATCTAGCACCATTTTAAAAATAATTAAATAAATAATAAATTATTATTTTTTTAATAATTTTAATTTTGAATGCATTAAAAAATAAATATTTTTAATGTTTAAAATAATTAGAAATATAATTAATGAATAAATAAATGAGTTTTTACAAAATAAAAATAAAAAAGTAATAAATTAAAAATGTTTAGTTTAAATTTTTTTTTTAAATGAAGAAAATAAAAAATTAAACTCTACAACAACATAAAAGTTGAATCTATAAACATAAATTAGTATTTATTTTTATTATTATTGATGATGTAATCATGTTAATTTCAAGTAAAAAATACAGGACATATTTATATAAAAAAACAAAGTCAATTAGTATTAATTAATAGTGGACACATAAATAATATTGAAGTATTTACCTAAATGCAAAATTCTAAAAAAAACTAATACAAATGTTACACTTAATGCTTAAAAATGAGACCAAAAAAATAAGTATAGAAAATAAAAACATCAACAATAAAATAAAAACAAAAAATATATATAAATAAAGAATGACAGAAAAAAAATAAACAACTAAAAACATAAAAGATATAAAATAAAGGCAAAACAAAATAAGTAAAGATAAAAGATATAAAAAAATTCGAACAAGATAAAGATAAGAGATATAAGGCGATATTAAATAAGTATATGTTGATCATAAAAAGGAAAATAAATAAAAGATGATCATTCATTTGATATTTTCTTCAGTGGTACATTAAATAGTTTGTGCAAAATGAAACATAATTAATGACGAGAATTGCACAATCCAGTAATTTTTTTTATAATTTTAATTTTGAATGCATTAAAAAAATATATTTTTAGTATTTAAAATAGTTAGAAATATAATTAATGAATAAAAACATAAATATAAATAAATAAAGAATGACAGAAAAAATAATAATAACTAGAAACATATTAAATGAATGATCATCTTTCATTTATTTTCCTTTTTATGATCAACATATACTTATTTAGTATCGTCTTATATCTCTTATATTTATCTTGTTTTGATTTATTTGATTTTTTTATATCTTTTATCTTTATCTTATTTTGTTTTTCCTTTATTTTATACCTTTTATGTTTTTAGTTATTATTATTTTTTCTGCAATCTTTATTTATTTATTTATGGTTTTTGTTTTTATTTTATTGTTGTTGTTTTTATTTTCTAGACTTGTTTATTTTTGCATTTTTTTCTTCTCATTTTTAAGCATTAAGTGTAACATTTGTATTAGTTTTTTTTAGAATTTTGCATTTAGGTAAACACTTCAATATTATTTATGTGTCCACTATTAATTAATACTAATTGACTTTGGTTTTTTTTATAAATATGTCCTGTATTTTTTACTTGAAATTAACATGATTACATCATCAATAATAATAAAAATAAATACTAATGTATGTTTATAGATTCAACTTTTATGTTGTTGTAGAGTTTAATTTTTTATTTTCTTCATTTTAAAAAATAATAATTTTAAACTAAACATTTTTAATTTATTACTTTTTTGTTTTTATTTTGTAAAAACTCATTTATTTATTCATTAATTATATTTCTAATTATTTTAAACATTAAAAATATTTATTTTTTAATGCATTCAAAATTAAAATTATTAAAAAAATAATAATTTATTATTTATTTATTTATTTTTAAAATGGTGTTAGATAGGGAAATAAAAAATAAAAGAGTGCTAGATAGGGAAATAAAAATAAAAGGGTGCTAGATAGGGAAATAAAAACAAAAGAATGCTAAATAGGGAAATAAAGATATAAATGGTGCTAGATAGAGAATTGAACCTTTTTCTAATAGTATTATGTAAATTTCTTTGCTTTTCTTCGCTTCACTAGAGAATTTCTCAAATAATCACTTTTTACTTCTCGCAATTGAAGGGATACAAATGCAAACGAAGAATTGGTATGGGTGTCACAAGAAGAAACAGTTTTTTTATCAACCGTATGGAGTTACAGGTATAATAGTCCTTTCCTTTTGTCTCTCTCCTTAGATAGTTTCTTCTTCTATTCCTATATTTTTCATCCTCTACCCTACATTCTTTAAAATGTCAAAATTATCCTTTCACAGTTTAATTTAAAATAGGAGTTTTGTAAAAAAAAAAAAATTCTAGAATAAAGATTTCGTAAACAAAGAGTATTTCTAAAATGGGAAATCCAGAAGATAAAAAATTATTATAAAATATTATTTTTGTAATACATTTTTCTAATTTTCAGATTGGTAAATCTGAAATTAATAAAACGTGTTAAAAAAATATGTGTCGAAAATGTTTTGAAAGAGTAATCTATAAGTTATTTTTAAAATGAATAAAACAGTTTTTTTCTATAAGAAATTTGTTAGGATGCAGGAAAAAATTTGTTAGGGTATAGGAAGGGCTTCTTCTTTCTGTACCTCCACGTTTTTCTTCCTGCACCCGACAATTTTTAATATCTTAAGATTAACCTTAACCTCTAATTTGAAAAGGAGCACCATGTTGGACTTTCTTTGTCATTGATTATCTTCATCATTGAATATCAATCACCGATGGAGGTTTTTGTAGTTGTTCGAGGCAAGATGGAGGAGTACGCTATGTTGCCGAAGTGTTGTTTGGGTTGTAGAGGTAAGAGTAAAACTTTTTTTTAGGAGCATGGTGGTTATGGAGATTTTGGGGTTACCAGATATCGGGATCCGGTAATGTATTCCGGATTCATGAATTCGGAATTGATTAAATTGTGTTTTTCGAATGAGGGGTGTTCCGGAAGCAAATTTTGCATAAATTGTTGATTTCCATAATACTGAATCCGGAAGTCTAATTCTGTTACGGATTGGTGAATCTGGAATGTTTTTTTTTTAATTATAGATTTCTGAATCCAGAATGCATATTTCTATTACGGATTGACAAATCCAGAATGTTTTTTTTTTAATGATGGATTTCTGAATGTGGAATGTATATTTTGAATTACGGATTGGTGGATCCGAAAATTTACCGAAAGTGTCAATTCGAAAATTTTCCAGATTCCATAATCCAGAATCTAAAAAAATAAGTACAGTTTAAGTGAATTTTGAGGTTTTAAAAAAATAATAGGGATAATATGGTCTTTGCATGATATTGTGGGAGTGCAGAAAGAAAAATGTAGGGGTGCAGGAAGAAACTGCTTACAGGAAGAAACTGCCTACAGGAAGAAACAGCCTACAGGAAGAAACAGCCTCTCCTTATTACGTATAGGCCGAACCCATTTTGCTCATCTTGTTGGTCCGTTTAATCATTGAATAGTGAATTCTAGTCCAAACACACACATATGTATATATACATGCATGTGTATTAGTTTGAAGTGTATGTTAAAAAAAAAAATAATACAAAAATTAATTTGTGGCGTAGATATTTTAGTTTTGGTTTTTCTTATAAATTAATTATTCTATCAGTGATGAAATAAAAAATATACTCGTAAAAATAATGATAGTAAATTCAGGTTGATAGTTGTAGCTATTAAATTTACTTCCTGTGGTTATTAGGAAATTCTTATGTTTGTAATTTATCTACTTTATTAGTTTATAGCGAAGGTTTAAAAATTAATTAATTAACAAGAAAATAACAATAACAAATAAAATGGTTCTTTGTAATTGCAGTAATAACGAGATAATCTTCTACATAAATTAAATATTAAAACATTTCATAGTATATAATAAATTATAAATTTAATTTTATAAATCAATTTTATAAAATTGAATTATACTCAAAGTTAAATTTTTAATAAATATTTAATTAAAATTAATTAACAGATTTATGTCTTTTTTATTAAACTAAAGTATGACTAGAGGTCATTGCTGATGAAACAAAAAAAATATGAGTAGAGGGATAAAATTAAAACCATTAAACAATTTTTTTATTCTGATATTTTTTACATATAATTTAAATTTGATTTTTGGGAGTAAAATAAACATTTTAAATATTATTTCTGTTTTGCTTATTTAGTTTATGATAACTGTTTCAATGGAAGACTTATTTCATGTAATTAAATTTTAAATTTGAATATGAAAATGATATGCTTGTGTATGTACATGCGATTTTTTCATTAATATCAGTCTCTATCTTTTACTATGCCATATTTATATTCATTTTCCATTCTATTCCTTTCTCTCTTTCTCTCCATGTGTCAATTAACATTATACATTCACTGCACCTGGACTGCAGGGAATAAATAAAAATTGCATCCAATGTTTGGAAAAACAATCACCCTTTGGTGCCACCAAGACTTGTTATCTTCTTTTTCTGTCCAAGTTTGAAATTTGAGAATATTTGTTAATTCCTATTCTTTGCAACACAATTATAATTATTACAGTATCTCTTCAATTCAATCTCCATAAAACTAAGGTGGGGAAAAAGAGAAGGAAATAAATAGTAGAAAATTACAGTGTTTTGATGTAGGAAAAATGAGTGAAAAATGAATATATTTAAATAAAATATTATAGATGATATGATTGATGTGATTGAAAAAAATTAAAAAAATGTGTTGTGTTATTTATAAATTATTCAAAATTTATGAAGAATTTTAATTAAAATAAAAATAAATGTTTAAATTAATGTAATTTGCAATCTTAATTAGTATAAGTCTCAATCGATTATGCATCAACGTAATAAATTAAGGTTTATATGTTAATTATTAAGTGCACAAATTTAATTATTACGAAAATTGTCTAACCCATTATAAAAATAATAAAAAAATCAATTAAAGTAAGGAGATTAATTAATTATAAACTCAAATGTAATTATTATACCTATTGGTTTCATATTTTTATAACACAACTTTCTCTTTTGAAAAATAGTTTTTTACACTGACAATACACTTTATTTTTGAATTCATGCATTTATAATTTTTCAATATTTTCTAAATCATCATGTGACCTCATTTGTAACAAATTAAGGAAAGTGTTCTTAATATGTTATAACTTTCACCAAATTCTTAAAAAACATCCATCCACATTCATTTTTAATTTCCCATAAAAGAAGATAGTCATGATTCACCTTTCTTAGCCAACCATTCAAAAGTAGATGTTCTCATTTGAGAGAGAGCCTACTCCCCCTCTTTCCTCCCTTTACATTCTACACAAATTGATCTCAAATTCTCTATACTATACTAGTAAAGTGTTTAACCTTTCTCAGCATCCAAATCCTTTTATCTAGTGAAGCAACTCCATCATAGGAGAGCAAGTTGTTGGGAGAAGAAAGTGGCACCATGAACTTGCCAAAAGGAATTAGAAAGTGACATCATGTGGATTGACCATTTTGGACACTCACTTCACACCCAACAACATCAGCAGCCTTTCGTCTTCATCAGCAGCCAACACCAACACCACCATGCACTTTACTTTACCCTTTTTTTTATATTTTCCATTTTCCATTTCATTATTTCCTTTGTGTTATCAAAGTCAACAACTTGCAAATGCAACCAAAACAAAACAAACCCAATCACAATAAATGGTCTAAAATCTGACGGCCCAGAACCAACCTGTCCCCACGTGTTCGAGCCGCAGGATGTTTTTTTTTGGGTTCAGTTGTTCTTACCATAATCATGACAAGTAGAATCAGAAGCAAGAGCCTTGAACGGACAGAGTTTGGATTCTAAGATTGTTTGTTTGAGTTAAACACGACAAACTCAAACACGTGTGCATTACATTTCTTTCCCCCTCCTCCTCTTCTTCTCTATCTCTCTCTTACCCTCCGTTTTGTAGTTGGATTCCTCAGCGGTTCAGATTCCGTTCTGATTTTTCCCAATTCCAAAATCATCACTCATCGTCGTCATCCCTTTAAAGGTAAGCTTTTCGGCTGCGCCGTTTTTTTGTTCCATTCGCGCACTTTCAGTTTTTCTGCCTTTAACCACTCCGTGGCTTGGTTATGTTTTCACATGATTTTCTTTATCTCTTGAGATTCTGTGTGCCTTGTTAATTTTTGTAATTTCAGTTCTTTTTAATGAAATTCTTTGAATCTGGGCACTTTGATGGGTTGAATTGGGTGGTCTCAACGAAGGGTTATGGGCTGCAAAAGAGGCATCTTGCGTGGTGGGTTCGTTTTCTTTATTTTGTGGTTGTAAAGAGGGTGGCGTGGCCGTTCTGGTGTTTCTGTGTCACGGACTTCGACACCTGTAATGCTTTTAACTAACTGCGAATTTCGATTTGAAGACCCCTTAAAAACTCTTTTCTTCAAGCCTCCCTTCTGCCAAAGCTGATGCTTGAACTGCACTTGTTTTTTAATGGCTTAGTGTTAAATTTCAGCAGCTTCAAGGCTAAACCAATATACATACTGTGTTAAAGTGCTGCAGATTTTCCTTTTGTACTCTACATAAGTTGTAGATACTGTGAATCAAATTACGTTTTTTCTGAGCTTGTATTTACTGGCTTATTATTTTCTTCAAAATATTTTGTCTTTCTTTGGATAATGTCCTGGAAAATTGTGATGTGTTTGGGTATTGGATAACCCTGTTGTAGTACTTCTGTCTGTGTGTTCTAGTGCTTTTATGACTTCAGCTACTTACTTCTCAGAGGATTAAGCTGAAATTCTTGACCTGTGAGATATGAAAAGGCATAAAGACATTAGCTTACCAAATTACTGTATTTTTATTATTAGAGGTTGATTAGCTAACATACAACTTGTTTTTTATGTTGAAATCAGGACTTACAAAACTGATTCACTTGGGAGACTCGAGAGCTATGTCTTCATCTTCTCGTGTTCTTCCCACTCCCCTTGAAAACAAGTATATGAAACCCCCAGATTCTTGTCATCTTTCACCTGCCAGTGATCTGGCTGCGAATTCTGTCTCATCAAATTCAGTCAGAAGTGCTGCGAATCCTGATGGCACCCTTTTTTCCTATGCTTCACAGCATGATAAGCAATATGAAGATCCCCCCTTTGTTCCTCAGACATTGGGTGACAATGTGTCTTCTGAAATACACTCAACAACATTCATTTCTCACCCTCATGAAAACGAAGATATTACCTGGGGACCAGATCCATTTCAGGATATTATTGGGTTTCCTGAAAATATTTCTGCCCAGCATGATCAGGTGGTAGAGAATGGCTGTTACATAAATGATGATAATGTCAAAAGAACCGATTTTGGGGAGTGGGTTGATCAGTTAATGTCAATTGATGATTCTCTTCACCCAAACTGGAGTCAGCTTCTTGGTGATGACAATGTAGCAGAACCAAAACCAAAGGTATGTTTCTCAAGCTGATTTTGCAAATACCTGTCACATATCTGTGAAATTACTAGGACGAGTATGTGGCATCTCATTTTTGGTTGCTTCTTTATAGTCTATGGGTCATGACTTTTGTACGTGAATGAACTAGTCACTGATGCATATGAAAATTAAGTTAATCTTGATTTTTTTATCTTGTTATAACAAGTGACTAAATGATCTCCATAAATGTCCATGAGTTTCCCCTTCCTTCGCCTTTCTGCATGGAGATTATTGTGGAGCATTTAGGTGATCAGTTCATCACCTTGTACATCTGAATTTGTGTATACAGTTCATTCCCTCTTCTCTTCTATGATGTGTATATGGGATTCTTAACAGTTTGAACTCTATTTTTATCATGCACCTTAACCTCTTCGTTCTATAGTTTCTCTTATTTGTAGATTGATTTATTTATTACTGTAAAAGCTGCTGAAACATATCCTACTCCATTAATGCATGCATTTCAGGTTCCTCAGCTGCTTGATATACCATCTGGAGAAGTTGTTGGCAATTCAGCAGCAACCACACCACAGACTAAGACTAGAATGCGTTGGACTCCAGAACTTCACGAGGCCTTTGTGGAAGCAGTCAATCAACTTGGTGGTAGTGAGAGTATGTTTGCGTCCATAATCTCATTCTTTTTAACCTTCTTCTTCTCTCTTGAGTGTTTCTTGTTATCTCATGATGTTAATTACTTAACACTCAGGGGCTACTCCGAAGGGTGTGTTGAATGTAATGAAAGTTGATGGCCTTACCATCTATCATGTAAAAAGCCACTTGCAGGTACAACTTTGATTTATCATCCTCTTAAATAGCTTGTAGGTGTAAGTCAATTTATTTAATCTAATGTTTTCCAAATATTTTTAATTTCAGAAGTATAGAACTGCCAGATACAAACCAGAGCCATCCGAAGGTATGCTAAAGTGTAATTAGGAATTATATTGTGCCTATAACCTGGTTTCAAGTAAGATGTTCTTCTGTTTGGAATATGAAATGCTTTTTTATATGAATCATTCTTATTCAAACTTCCTTAACCCATTTGCTTTCAGAGAGACAGAATAGGAAGGAAAGAACATTTAAAAGAAATGGGAATTTCTCTTGATTGTTGGAGGAGAATGAAAATTTTAAAAGTTCAAAATTTTCTCTCCTCATTTTAAAGTTCAATTTTTTTTCTCGTTTTCTCCCATCCAAACAAATAGAAAGTGTAGATGGTCATTTTCTCTGCCATTCTCCTGACTTTGTTCAGTACCGTGTCTTTAGGTCACATTGCAATCATTATAAGCACACAGAAAGTCCCTTTTTATTGTTTGACAAAAGAGAGTAAGGGTGTGAATGAGCTGCTTTTCTATGCATGCAGGAACGTCTGAGAAAAAGGCGACTCCAATAGAAGAAATGAAATCTCTAGACTTAAAAACGTGAGTTCTCTCTCTCTCCTTCTCTGTGCATCAGCATGCATGTTAGTTATTAGAGAATGTAACATTTTCTCAGTTTAACTCTCCTCTGATTATTATGTAATTTAATTTGAGATTCTTGGAGATCCCACATCAACTAAAAAGACATTTTATAATATATAAGTTGGTAGAAATTTCATCTTCTAAAGTTTTATAAGGTTAAATTAGGTTTAAAGTGTACTTCTTAATATAATATCATAATCATTTAAAATTTATGGTCTCGGCATGAGGGAAGTTATATAAGTGAGTGCAACCTCATATGTTGTTATTGTTATGCTACCATTTTCATGTCATATATGAACAAAATGGTTTTTAAGATTCCTTTCTCTATCTTAGAATGATCAACAATGATCAGAAACATACTCTGGTTTTTTGCAGGAGTAAAGGGATCACTGAAGCATTACGATTGCAGATGGAACTCCAGAAGCGACTTCACGAGCAACTTGAGGTTGTTAAGTTATTAGTACTTGAGATTCACTTGAGGGGTGTTAGTGGTGTTTAGTTTCTCTTTCTTTCTGACACTGTAACTGTTGTGTTGTGTATGCAGATCCAAAGAAAGTTGCAGATTCAAATTGAAGACCAAGGAAAACGTCTTCAGATGATGTTTGAGAAACAAAGAGAGATGGGTGACAAGAAGGTTAATGGCTCCTCCGATGAGGCTGCCACGGCCACCCCTGCCGCTCCATCAGACAGTGTGCTTCCTTCTTCTCCTCCAGTAGAAACCTCAAATGAGGGACGTGAGAAAAGCATGGAAGAAGAGAAGGAAGAAAGCACAAAGCAAAAGGCAAGGGAAGGTGAAGAAGTAATAAATGAAGATGAAGATGAAGTTGCACCAGCTACAAAGAGGGTGAAAAGTTCATAACAGTAGGATTGTTTATGTAGAGATAATAATTGGGATATAATTCATTGCCTCGATTTGTTAAATATTCTTGAACTTGTTTGGACTCCATGGAAGCTGTAGAAATATTATTGGATCTAGGGATGTTTCGACTTTCTTATCGTTTTCTTTTTCCTTTCAAAATATCTCATAAATAGTGTTAACTAGTACGTTGACCCGTGAATTTTTTTAATATTTTATATTTAAATATTAATATTAAAAATAATAAATTTATTTAGATATATATAAATTATTAAGTTGATGAAATGAAATTAAATATATGGCAATAGTATAAGTTTACCTACTTTTAGTATATTAATGAATTTAATATAATATAATATAAATAATTAAAAATTTATGATTATATTTTTGTCATAATAAATACATTACAATATCAATACAATAAAATAATTTGAACAAATACATTATTATATAAATAATTATCTAATACTATGTCTCTTTACGTATTTATGGTAAAGTCCTCTTCATCAAGCTCATGCTATCTTCCTACTCTAATTTAATCTGCAAAAAAAAAACTCTCCAAAAAATCTTTGTAATTAAAAAATAGAATTCAGTAGATTATACCAAGTAAAATTATTACAAAAAACTATCGGTAAATGTGTGTTTCTCCCATAAACAAATTGTAGACAAAATCATATTAAATTATGAATTCACCTTTTATGATATAAATTAAATTAAAGTGTAATGTAATATAATACAAATAAAACATAATGAAATATAAATACAATGAAATACTATTATATAAATAACTAAAGATCTTAAAAACCATACAACAATAATAAACAGGTTTCTAGATAAAAAAAAAAACAACAATTAATACTTGAATGACTAATTAATAATAAACAATATACAAAGAATAAAACGAATATAAACATTCTCTAATATTAACACAAAATATATATAATAAAAAATATGATAAAGATTTTTATGATTTTAATATACTGGCAATTGTTATAGCGTTAAACATATGTAATAATGCCAACATATAGTGAATATAATATAAACATAAAGAGTACCTAACTGTTCAGTTTCTCGTATCACATCCAAAGATAATCTTGTCTCCTTCACGAAAAGAATGAAGACTACAAAAATTCTTCCACCCTTTGCCAAGTTTAATCCGTCTAGGAGGAGGCTTCCCTTTCAAGACCTTGCATTCCACATCCATTAGTAGACCATGCAGAGTAACCTTATTGAATCTCCCTTGTCGAATATATTGTGAAAATTTAGCAGGAAGATCCTACAACAATATCAAAATAATAAGAAAATAGAAATGAAGTAGAATATAATACAGAACATTTTTAAATAAATCAATTTTATACTAACCATATAACTGAGTTTGATACTTAATCGAAACAACTTTATGAAAAAATGATCAAAGGGACCAATGCTTAAAGGTTCGTTCCCTTCAATTTCTTTCAAATAACGATTTATTCCACTATGAGGGACGTCATCCATATAAACAGTTATGGAAGACGTTGTGACCCACATAACGGAATAAAATGTAGTTATCATATATGAAACCATAAAAATCAAACAAATTAAACCATCCACTCAATATTTCCGGCGACAATAAATTTTCATTATATTTCACTATATGAACGTTTCCTTCTGAATCAGTCAAGGTCCACTCCTTTCCCAGTTCTTTTTGAAACTCGATGGCGAAAGCCCGATCTACATAACCAAGCTATTGTTTATGAAATAAAGAAAAAAAAAATGTCAGCAAATGAAGAAAATGTTGAAAAGAAGAAATTTTGGAAAAAAAATATAAATATACATACTTCACCACGGCTATTCATGCACCAAAAGACTCGTCTTGTTTGAAGTCTAATGATTTCTTCAGCATTGGGCGCCATTAAATGAGTAATGGAGAAAACACCAAGAACTCAGTAGGAGAGAAAAAAAATAATAGAGAAACCATCATAAAGAAAGTAGTAGAGCACCAGAAAGAAAGTAGCAGAGAATGATATTTTATAGAAGATTTAAGTAAAAATGAGTACGGTTGTTAATAATAAAAAGCACCACAATATTATGACATTTGGTTTGTCTAGTGTCTCTTTCATTTCAAATACATCATTAATTAATTAATAATCATTTAATAATATTAAAAAATAACAATTAAACTGAATTATAACACTCATACTACAATATAATAATAGAGAATACGTAATTATATAAATAAACAATGAAATTAAAATGATATTTAAGTCAATTTAACAAATAAAAATATGTAATATTTTGTATTATTAATAAATTCAAATTATCATAACAAATTTAGGTTATATTTTTCATGTAGGAGCACAGCAAACGATGGTTATTCATATAAACTAAATGTTAATGATGAACAAAATTATCTAAAAATACTCAACAAAATACTGAGATTTTATTTTGGTAAAAAAAAGGAAGAAGAGTTTAATTTTAATATATTATGATTATGGTCAATTAATTAATTTTTTTAATTGTATTTCAAAATTATTATTATAAAAAGTAATTATATTTTTACAATTAACAAATAACGGGTAAACAAAGAAAAGAGAGAGCAGATAAATGGGAAGGAGGTGGGCATGGCGGTGGCTGGTGTGGCGGGATTGAAAGAGAGAGATGTTGTTCCAGGTGGGCGGGCAAGGCAGCCGCCCCACCTTCTTCGAGATGGCGGCGGCTCAGCAGCTTCCGGCAAGTCTCCGCGGCGCTCTCACTTACTCCATCGGCGTCTTGGCCTTACGCAGACCCTTCCTTCACAAGCTCCTAGACTTCGAAGACGAATCCTTCGCCTTACTCATGCTCGTACTCGAATCTCACACTTTACGAACCACAGGTACACCCAAAACCACACTCTCCATCATGCATAGCACCAATTACTCCTGCTCATTCCTCTTATTTCCTCATTCTAGATGCTTCTTTTTCGGAATCTCTGTACGGTCTTCGAAGAAGACCGGCCAATATCACCGCCAAGATTGACGATTCAGCTTCTGCCACCGGCGGTGGAGGCAGCTTGCGGAGACGCCAGAGGATTCTTTCCGTTGTTTTTTTGGTACTGTTGTTGTGCTCCTTATGTTATGTTATCGTGTAACCCTAATTGCTGCTTCTTAATTTCCTCCGTTGTGACCGATTACTGCGTTGGAACAGGTTGTGTTGCCGTATTTGAAATCTAAGTTGCATTCAATCTACAACCGAGAGAGGGACGCGAGGCTTCAAGCCACTCTATGGGGAGATGAAAACGGACGATATGATGATAGCGGAGGAGATTATTCTCCAGTTTCAACGCCAACCTCTGACGCCGGTGCCTCCGTTACAATGCGTATCACTAAAAGAGTTCAGAAAATTGTAGGGTTTTGCTACCCGTGGTTACACGCTAGTACTGAGGGTATCATAAATACAAGTTGATAAGAGTTAGCATTTGTGTATCCTGATTTTTTTTTTCCAAATACTTGTCTATTCGGATAAACACAAATCGACTCGATTTTAAGAATTCGAATAATTTTTTTATTCAAGGATATGCATTCGTTCTATCTGTAACGACAAACTATTCTCTAGAGTTTGAATATCTTTCAGTGTCTAATGTAGGATCTTTGCAATGCAGGTTTGCAATTTGCTTACCAGATGTTATACTTGTTGGATGCTACTGGATACTACTCGCTAGCGCTGCACGCACTTGGGATTCATGTCTGTCGTGCTACTGGACAAGAGCTGGTAGTTATGAATTAGGATATTATTACATTTAGAAAAATCTTCATTATTTTGTGTTGTTTGAAAAAGAAAATATAATTACCGGTGCATGTTTCATGTGACAAAGATTTACTCTTTTACAACTGACTGTTTTCTAGTGAACTACAATTTTAGTCCCTGAAAATTGTGTAGTGTTGTCATAATAATCCTGAAATTGAGAAAATGTAAAATAAATCCTTGAAATTGAAACTACTGTCACTTTAGTCCCTCACATGTCCAACTTAAAATCATGATCATCCTTAGGTTTTATAACTTATTAATATCATTTTAGTCCCCAATGGAATTGTAGCTCATTTCACAAAGGGACTAAAAGGAATACAATTTACAGTTTCAGGGATACTAGAAACTAAGTTAATATGAGGAACTGAAATGAGAGGACTAATTTGACTATTTACTCGATTTTTTTTTCTTCTGCACGGGAACACTATCAATATTCTCAAGGTTGCCATATATTAGCAGCCTCCTTGTTCCCAAAATGTAATTGAGTCAAATAATAACTTTTCCAGCGTTCCTGAGTTGTCAACATATAAAATTATTTTTATACCATGGTGTTTGTTAAGTGCTGTTGTGTTATAGGTTTCATGTTTGTTTGCTTGTGGGTGCATGTTATAGTGGCTGATGAGTAGAATTATGGAAGAAAATCATTTATGGGCATAAATTGGTTAGTGCATGATCCTTCCAAGAATATCAAATCTTGTTTCAAATGTGATGAGCGTCTGCACCATCAATCTGTCATGTACCTATGTTCTACTTTATGCTAATTGTGTTTGAGAAAACATATACTATTCTATTATTTGCATTCTTCGTTATATTAGACTCAAATAAGTTATTCAACGTAACAATTTGTGAGTTGCTTTACAGCTTAATAATTCTCTAATTGTTTGGTTAACACCAGAAAGTAAATTTGACATTTCTGTTTATATGATTGATTTTTCTATTCTCTCCTTTCGTGTCAAGATAGATGGATATGTCTTCTAGAATTTCGAAGATGCGTAATCGTGAACGTGAGAGACTTCGTGGCCCTCAATGGTTGAAGGTATGCGATTTTGTTATCAGTATGATGACTTTATCTTTCCCTGACTTTCCATGAATTAAGAAACTGAAGTAGTTAATACTCTTATACTTTATTGACGTTGTCCATGGCTTTCTATCTTTTCATAATGAACTGAATCCCTTGTGTGTATTGCCCACACAGGGTTATGCATTTATAAATAAGAAATACAAAGATATGGGTCTAAGCCAGTTACATCAAACAATTTTCAATTTTTTTTTTCTCTTTTTGTTTTGGGGCTGGTCAAATATTTGATTTTCACACCCAGACATAGTTCAATTTATAAATCAATGTATAAGGTTTTGTGAGTATGTTTCTGGAAAATAAATTGTCACTGTATTTTTTTGTACAAATTATTTTGCCATCATTCAATTCATGGGTTCTTTGCACTTGTTTCTTTGGTGAATTATTTTCTAAATTCTAATTCTGACGGAGTTTATCCTACTATCACCACTTTTTTAGGTAAATTTTTTTTTGCTTCCTATCTGATTTTTGTTTGACAAAATATCCTTTCCTTTCTCATTACTCTTATTGAAGTTGGATTGCTTACTTAAATTAGTGTATTGAAGAATTTGTAATTCTGGTTTAGAATTTTAAGATGAACTCATATCATTTTGGATCTTTATTTAGACAAAATTAGTAGGCTCTATACTCGACTTTAAATAAGTTATATTCCTTATTAATAAGAGAGATCAAACCAACTACCGATACAGAAAATAGTGTTGGACTGTATTCATCATGTGTACAATTATATAAAGAGAGCACCCCTCATGGTCTCAGTCTATGTAAACAAATATTTTATAAAGTTTAGATTTTTTTTTTCTGAGATCACATCTAACAATTACAGCCAATCCCTCTTACACCAAAAGGTACTTTTTGCTTACCATTTATTGCTTATATTTAAAGGTCTAAAATTATTTTATAATGAGTAATTTTAAGTCAGTTTTAAAGTTCAACAATAAATTTCTCCTTTGACATCATTAAACTATAATATGAATGATGTTCATACAAATAAAATCTTTATAATGTAGTCCAGAAAAGTCATTGTGAACAACCAATTGAGAAGTAGAACTGCTGCGTTGTACCTGTAGCTTTCAAGTATTGGGTCTGCATTGTGAGAAACTTACTGTGTAATCAAAACCTTTTATGTTAGGTTGTGCAGGATAAAATGATTAAACGCTCCTTCTGTATGACTATGAATAAATGTTCTGTCTATGCTCCATTTTAATGACATGATATATTCGTATCTCAGACATTGCAAAGAGCATTACTTAGCTGTACGTACACTGTTCTTGATTATGCACAAACCGGTTTGATTGCAGCAGTGTTCTTCTTTAAGGTGAGATGACTATCCATATATATATGTGTGTATTTCGTTTTTCATTGAGTACTAACAATACGCTGAAAGATTAACAAACAATACCATAGCTTGGTAGATTGGCGAGAAGTTTCCAATTCTAGATTTTATCTGTGTCCACCAGTTTGGTATAATTAAATAATTAAATATTGCTACAAACGAGGGTGATCACTATTGGCTCAAGCCTCTTGTTCCATTGCTGGCTGGGTTCCGTGTAAATATGTTTAGCTTTGTATGTATAATTATCAATGTGAAATTATGTAGATGATGGAATGGTGGTACCAATCTGCTGAGGAGAGAATGTCAGCTCCAACAGTATATCCTCCGCCCCCTCCTCCTCCTCCACCAAAGGTGAAGAAGCAAATTTTAAGTGTTAACTAGTTGTTTATATTACCGGAGCCTGAATTATAAATTATTATAGACAAACTGATTACAACTATTTTCAGCTTTCATTTCATTGTAGAGGTTTCTTTTTCACAATTCACTTGAATCATCTAATATGTAGTGTCACACTGTCAGTAATTTTAGAAGTAATAAAAAAATGAGCTGGTTATTGCTGGTTCATTGCCTACTATAATGAACTGTGAGCCTAATATATATGTATAATATAAACAGGTAGGGAAAGATGGGATACCACTACCACCGGACAGGACAATTTGTCCCTTGTGTTCACAGAAGCGTGTAAATCCATCTGTAGTTACAGTTTCGGGGTTTGCCTTCTGCTATGCTTGCATATTTAAATATATTACTCAGGTGAGTGTTCTATCTGATTTTGATGGCTAATTTAAACTATCGGTATCCAAATCACTTTACCATGCATAGAATTGCTCAGAGTGATTCACTCAATCAGCTAAATAACAGTGTTACCTCACCAGCCTCACTTTTTTCTTTTTTTGATCTAATCTAATGCTAGTTTTCGGTTTTCCACATTACAGTATAAGCGCTGCCCAATTACGTTAATGCCTGCAACAGTTGACCAGATCAGGAGACTCTTTCACGATGTCTAGGTCCCAGTTGAGCGGGGTTCTTAGAATTGCAGTTATTTTATTTTTTTGCAAATCTTTTCTTTTGTTGAATACATGGGGACAACTATTGATGCACATGTATGTATATATAACTCGACCCCAGTAATTTTGTGGCGTCATTTTTTTTATCTTTATCTTAGAGTTGTATATACGTCATCATCTCTAAGTGGCTGCTGCCAATACAAAAAAATGCAAATTGAGACAACGTTTTATATTTCTAGACCTGATTTATACTGAATAGTGAAAGTAATAATTGAGACAAAATCTGCGCACAGCAGCAACTGCGAAAGTAAGAATTTCAATTTAGAAAATCTAGGCATCAATTGATCAAAGAACTCAAAACAAGCTACTTAAGCAAAAAAAATGGTTTATGCTTGTCGTTAATATTCTTCCAGGGCTAGAACAAAAATCACGCCGTTGAACCCATTGGACCATTGTCCAAAACTTCTTATACACTAGCGTCAAATGCTCCTAGTAGTCTGGTCTGTAATGCTGTTGAACTCCTCTTTGGTGTTACATCCTGCAATATAAGCAATTCAGATTTGCTCAGCTATAGTTACTATTTGCTTTGAACCAAAGCTATAGTTGATTTAGTTAAGTTCTTGAATAAAACATTAATTATTATATTTGTAGACTAAAATACTTCTATTTTAATGTAGTTTTAAAATTTGACGCTTTAGTATATATAAACAAGGGTAAAATTTGAAAAATCATTTCAAATATCTTGAATTTGTAAAAGAAATATAATTTTAGTACAAAACTAAATTGCTAAAATAACTACAGTTTTAGATTATATATACATATTTCACACTTACCTTTCCTGTGAATCGAAAATCCATGCTCTGTTCTGTGTGAGTCCAGTAGCTTCCAACAGTACCTATGATGGGTGTCTCGTCCGGACTCCGGCTTCTAAACCTTCTTGAAGGTGCAGATAAAGAATACTTCCTGATCTCTTCAACTGTTAATGCTCCTAAAATTGGCCTATCCTCGTGACTCCACGGTGAACCTCTTCTTCCTTTTGGTGTCTGTTCTCCCACAGAACTGGTACTGTTAATGGAAACAGGCGTGGTTTCCGATTCAACCAACCAGCTCGAGAGGCTGGTGTCTACCCCAATTTCTTGCCTTCTTTTGTTGTCACTGAACATCCTAGCCTTGGGATTTGACAGCTTCAAAGTAGGCTCTGGACTAACGGGTTTGTTAGCATCTTGCACTACCAAGTTGATGTTTTCTTTATCCATCTTCAGTGGATGCTCTTCTGTTGCTTTGACTGCCCTCCCTTTGTTAAGATTCTTGATTGGATTCATCACTGAGGAAACATCTGGAATCCTTCCTTGTGCTTCTTTTTGTGTGATGCGGTTTGTAGCGTAGGCTGACACTAGACTGTCAACTTCATTCTCTGCTTCAGCTGATGAAATTCGTATTCTAGAATCGCCAGATAGAGAAAACAAAGATTCCGAAGACTCTTCTTGCACCCATGTTCGGTTAACAACAGCGCTTTCTTCCCCCCTTTCTCTCTTCCCACTGTGAGGATCATCATCTTCAAGCATAGAATCCAAATCACTTGCATCTAAATTAACCTCATCGTATTCGTCAACGGGGCAATTTCTATACCTATACTGTAGGACAGGGTGAGTCGCTTTCCCCTTTTCTCCTTCGTTGTAGTCCAACTTCTCCATTAGTCCCTTGCCAGAATATTCTTCTTCCTTCTCCTTGGATGGATTTTCACTGGTAAATTTTTCAGTTGGACTCAGAACCGGCGACCCAAATGCTAGAGATACCTCTCTTGTGCATACCAGTTGTATTGGACTATTAACTTCAGGCTCAACTGTTTCGGCATCTGAAACTTTTTTTCTAGAACAAACGCACAGAGAGAACAGTGACTCCGAAGACTCTTCCTGATGCAATCTTTCACTGATCTCATCATCTCCTTCATGCCTGATCTCATCCTTCTTCTCATCTATCTGAGGTTCTTCCCCTTCTCTTGACGCCTTCTCCCGCTCCTCCTTGATTTCAACACTGGTACTTAACTGCTCTTCATTTTTTATCCTGAAAGCGTAAACAAAGAGATAACTACACAGGCAATCAAATCAAATAAGATCACAAACAAGTCATAACAAAATGAACAGCTTACTTTGATTCTGCTATGCAATCAATGAGCTCTTCAACAGCAGTCTTCTGCCGTGCAAGAGGTTCAACAGCTCCTTCTCCCACATGGGTCTGTGATAAATTTTAGAGAAACTTCAAACGTTAAGAGATATATGAAGACTGAGAAAAAGAAAGAAAGAAAGAAAGATAGAGCAAAACGAGCTTACTTGTGTGTGAGTTGCATCCTTAGAACGCAATTGGTTGCGACGTTTGGAAGTATGAAAACATGATAGAAAGCAGGTCATGATTAATTAATGAAATTGTGCTGTGTAAAGTGACTTTGTTGGTAAAGAAGAGAGAAGAGTGAGATTGTTGAGGAGGTGTTGTCATGGGAAGGGAGAGGAACAGAGAAAAAGGGATTTTTAGGAACCGAGAGAAACAAACGGTCATGAAAAAGGCTTCAGAATCTCGGAGCGCACCTTTTTCAAATTTGACCGTTAAGATTCAGTCCCACATCACTTTTCGCTCCTAATTCATCACAAATCAAACTCCAATCTACTCCCAAACGTCTGCGTTTCACACAAGTTCACTATTTCAATTTTCAATACCTTAAATAAAAACAATTTAAAGAACTCAATAAATGCTATTCAATATCCTTTAACACTATTAAAATACAATAAAAACGTGTATGTATATAAATATAATAGCATTAAATTCATTTTTATTAAATTTTATAAATATGTATTTCTATTGATAAATAATGAAAATGAAGTAAAAATCATTAATATTGAGAATAACTTTAGCATATTATTTTTAAAATTTAACAAAATTATTCAAATTAATTACTTTTATTTATACGTAAGATTATGTTAAAAGTTAATTACACGGGAGTATTTTATATTGGTTATTTTAATAATATATTTTATATGCTAAATGTTTTAAATTAAATAATAATATATTTTCTGGAAATAACATTGGAGCCACTCAAATTTAACACCATCCTTTAAAACCTTGTTATTTTCAATGATGTGCGTAGTTTTGTTTAGGCTAAGATTCAATTTCAATGCATGTAGTTTTTAATGTACAATTCTAATTCTATAAAATTTAATTTTATATTTAGTCCTTTTAGTTTTTTTTTTTAAATGAAACAATTTCGCTCATTTGTTAATATATGATTCAATTTTTGATAAAATAATGTTAATATATATGTTAGAATAATATGCATTAAAGTTAATTGTCAAAATTATTATTATTATTTAACCTAAATGAATAATTGTCCGTATCATTACTTACAATTAGATGACCTAATAATAAATAATAAATGTTTTACTTTATTTATAATTAAAATTTTATCAAAACTAAATTTATTTGACATTGGTATGATTATAAGTAGCAAAAGTATATTTAATTATTTTTCATTTTAAAAGGAGCGTCTTATTAACACACTGCACCTTGTAAATTAACTGAAATGTGTTGAAATTGAAACTTTAAATTTCAGTTTTTTATCATTAGAAGAAAAAATCAGGGATCATAATGAATAAATGATAACTGTCACTAATTGAAATATTTCGTTGAAATTCCAACATTAAATTTCAGTTTATTATCGTTAGAATAAAAAAATATGAGAATACTTTTACCTATTAAATGAATATTACCTTATTAATTAAGAACAGTGTTTTAGTAGTATTATGTAAATCTAGAAATAAAATGATGATTTTGTATAAAGTAATGGAATAATTTGAAAGAGGCCAAAGATAAAAATGAATATTCAACTCAGTACATTTGTTTTGAAAAAACTAAAAGAGTGTATTTGAATAAAGCGAAGTCAAGGATATTTGAATAGACTCTGTGACTTAGCCCATATAAATAATAAAAAAAACATTTTTTATAATAGTTTTCTTCATTTTATTGAATTTGTTTATATGAAAAAAAAAACTATTTGTTGCTATTTTTGAAAACTTTCTCGTCCAATTAATATGATTAATTTAATTAATTAATCAATCAATCAATCAAATTATTAAAAAAAACATCTAAAAAATCTAAGTGTCCTTATTAAATAAATAAAAAATATATAACTTAATTATTCGTATTAGGATTTAATTTTTTTATATTATTATTTATTTTCTTAATCAATTATTATGGATTCTAGTTATTCGTATTATGATTTATTATATCATTTACTGTTTGTTTTAGGATTTATTATATCATTCACTAGATTTGTTGCTTGTTTAAGATTTATGATTGTATTCTTGTTTGATTGTGATAAAATTATTTTTATAATTATGTGAGAAAGATATTTTTTAACTTATTTGTTAGTATCAAATCTTAATTTTTTAATTAGTTTTGAGGGTTGGAATCTTCTCTACCACTACACAACGTCTTAAATGTAAGTGATAAAACTTGTTTAAGGTATGTTGGTGTGTATCAGTACATAACTTTTCAATTTTTTGAGTGATAATAATTATTAAAGGTAGATGGAAACTTATCTACCACTAGAAGAGCTATAGTGCAATTTAATGCGAGAAAGAATGAGAATGAAAAGTAATAAATTCTTAAATTTAGTGTTATGAACCTCTACAGTCTTTCTTATATTTAATGCAGAGAATTATTAAATTGAGTGGAAACAAGATTGATGAGTATGAGTTGTAACCAAAGCAACTTATAATTATACTAATGTTTATGCACAATGAACATTGTTTTGCTTTGCATAATCACTACTACAACGTGTACAATTCAACAACCTGGCATTTATTATTATCATTATGGGTATATTAAACTAGATTAACAGAGCTTATGGTGCAATTTTTTAAAGCTAATGGGAGATAGATTAACAGATTTGAAGAGCACAGATGATGAAAGAGTGTGTTATGAATTGGTTTTTTGTAGTTGCTTTATTTTCCGGCTATTTATATCATCAGAATGTTTATAGAAAGTGAAGGCATGGTGGGTCTCACATACTTACATCCCATTCGTCACTGTGCTCCTCTATTTTTGCCCTTCAATTAATGCTAATTCTTATGCTCCACTCACTTCTTTTTTCTATACAACATAAGAAATAAAATAAAAACAAAAATATATATTTTCCTATTTTTCTAATAACCTAAAACCACATAAAAAAATATAAAAATCCATACCTTTTTCAATTTAAAGTTGTGCACTTAGCATAACTTATTATTGTAATATTTTTAAAATTTATTTATTCTATTAAATTTGTGGAGAAATTACACTATAACGATAAATTTTCTGATCTACTTAGTGCTTGCTTGTGAGATGGAAGTAGAGATAAAGGGGGAAAGGAAACGAGTTATTTGAGCAGAAAATATTACTTTGACACTGTAAAATAAGATAAATTAATTCTATGTACTATTGATGGTAATTAAAAAAACAAAATAATTTAGAACTTGTTCTTTTCCGATATTAATGTTTTTTGAATTTATATTGTATTGTCATATTTTATTTCTATTAAAAATGAATAATGAAAAAAAGAATATTGAAATTGAAGCAGTAGGTGAGTAAATGGTGTTAAAATATCCAAAATGTTGAAATAGAGAAACTAGAGATTAGCACTCACGAAAATTTAAAATCGATAATCATCGACATAGGTGTAGATACAAATCGTAGGTAGTAGTATCTAAGGACAACTAGAATGAAGCCAAGCGAGATTAGGGAGCGATACACCCTTGCTCTTCAATTCCTCTTCACTGGCAATACAACAATTTATAGAACAAGACAAAGCTTTCTTTGCAAAACGAGGAAAAAAAAAATTAAAGGCACCTTTTTCTTAACTAATAACAATTGGTTGCCCAAGAAATTTCTAGTAAATTCTTGGAGAAACCCTCCAACATAGAACTATAATGTCAGCTGTGGCTGTGTGCACAAAGAAAGACCAATTTTCTCTGCCAACAAGTATCAAAGCCTCAAGCAATTTAACCCAGAGATACCATACCACCATTCTACTTGCTACTCTTCTTCTACGTCCTCCGTCCTCTGATGCACTCCATCTCCACCTTTTGCCGCTGTCTGCTGCTTCTTATGTTTCTTACTTTTGGCTTTCTTTGCCTTCATTCTGCGTTTCTTCTCATTGGCGTCCACCCACTTGTAGTCCGCAGGTATGTTGAAAGGATCAACTTCATCCTTGTATCTGTGACTATCAGAGTCACTGGACTGCCCCCCACGACTTCCTTTCATCCATGAAATCCACGAACTAGAGCCATCTGATTCCTTGGATTTGGCATCGTGGAAATGTGCTGGGCTAGAGAGTGGAGTTGAAAACTCCTCCACAGGCTGAAGCTCCTCAAATTTTGTAAAAGTGACAAGAACCCTGATGGTAGGAACTATCGGAATAGCAACCTGAGTACCAGAGGTTATTATTATCATTAAAACCAAAAACTTTTATAAACAGGTATGGATGCTGAAAAAATGTGATGACAGAGAGTAGCAGACTGGTAGAAATCAGGTATAAATTGCACCAACACTCAAACAAAATTTGATTTCTTTGAAGTAGATCAGCTAAGTGCCTGATCATCTAACTCCTGGTCAACTGAAATATAAACTATTCAATGAGGAAAGTCTAAGTGTGATAATCATCTGTATCTGCGAAAGGCCAAAACAGAGAGGGAGTAACATTAAATCTAGAAAAACCCCTCCAGTTCATTGTCTTATCCAGACAATAGCAGCAAATCTTGGCTTTACACAGGATACACAATTTTGTATCATTTAATAATAGGTTGGCATAGTTTAAATTAACAATTAACAGTACAGGTGTACCGTGTGAATATGATATTCACTCAAAAAGACACATATAATCTACTCATGAACAAATAAAGTACAAGAAACAACAGAAAAGATAAACCCATTCAGTCAGAATCTCATTAAACTTGTGAAACTTCAAATGTTCGTTAGGTATGTGTGTTTTGTCATGAAAAATCATGAGAAAGATTGTAAAATGGGACATTCTTGTGCATTTTGGAGGGTGCAGATCTGTGAACAGTGCGAAATCACTGATTTTGCTCGTAAGATTGTGAGATCATAAATCTTTTGCGAGCCAATTTTTGCTGATGCAGCCAGGTTTAGTGGGTTCAGTTTTGCAACCCAGTTTGCAAAAGAAAATCTGACTTTGGCCTAGGGTTCTGTTTTCGGATGTTCTGATTTTGTCCTCTGGTTATATGATCTAATCTTTGATTTGGTGCTTCCAGTGCCTGTTATGACTCGCACGTGAACTAATGGATATGAATGAACCTTCAATTTAGGTTTACGAGTTTAGTTAACTATTCACTTGGTATCATATTTATTATGCAAAAATATATACTTAAGTATAACTTTCATTTTCAGTATGATATGAAGTTTTAGCTGACTCTATGCCAAAAAAAACCAACTACAGGAGATATGGGCATGCTGTACTGCGAGTGCAGAGCAACAGTTCATAACATATAAAGAACTAGTGGTTATGGTATTTAGATTACCTTGACAGGAAAAGTTCCATGAGGAAGCTTAGTTGTCAAAAGTTCTCTGAGTCTTCTAATAGCCTTAACCTTATTTGCTAAGATGTCAAGTAGAGGCAGAAGCTCATCAGTTTTCAGAGGAAAATCTGGCGTCAACCACAACACGGGCCTTAAACCCTTTTTATACTCACTCTCATTCTTTGACTCGGTGTTTGTTCCTTTCTTCTTCTTCTTTTTATTGATTTTGTCTTTTCCCTTCTTAATATCTCCACTATCCTCCTTCAGAGACTCAGATGCTAACTTTTGTTGATCAACAGATCTCTGATTGCTACCTTCTGAGCCAAACTTGGAATTTTTCTTCACACTTTTGGAATCCTCAGGGTCATCACTGCTGCTCTTCAAACTTTTCTTGTTCCAACCAAACCAGCTCTTCTTTTCTTTAACCATGCCATTGGCTTCAGAATTCTCACAGGAAGCTGCAGAACCATTTTCTTGACCATCAAAGGCTCCATTTTCCTCATCCTCATATGCACCATTAGAGTTTCCCATATGTAGTGCAGAATCCAATTGCATTCTTTCCTCAGCAGTCAGAACATCATCATATTCGTCATTGTTTTCCCCATTTATCATGCTTTCTCCATCCTCCACAGCAAAAAGCTCTTCATCAGTCATAGCACCTGGAACCCGCCTTGACTTCACACTAACCATCACATGAAGCATGTCATACACTTTTGCCTTCCAACTCCCAACCATCTCAGTCTTCTCCTGCCGCCTCCAATTTAAATGGGGAACAAGCTCAGCCTGAGTAACGTCAATACCTGGTCTATACATATTTGTCTGAGACATCAAGGAAACTTCGTGAGCAACTTCAGACTCTGTTGGCTGTGTACCAGCTCCTTCCAAAGCATTCGTAATTTCCTTCTCCTTATGAGAAAGAGCAATCAAAGAACCAGGTGGCAGAGTTAAGTTACCCTCCTCTGCAACATAGCCCTCTCCAAGGAACAAAAATGTCTGGTCCGATCGTTGGATACGCAAGCCATCAAAACCAGCAAGGGTCATATCAGCACGGAGATTAGACCCACGCTTCCAAATCCGATAAGTGTCAGAAGGAGCTATTCGCCCAATAAAAGGAATGACAGAGCTCTCAAAATGAAAACTTATCTCCATATAAAAATCACGAATTCGGGACGCTGAAGCAACAATGCGGGGAAGCCTACGACACCATTTGGCCCAAGCCAAAGGTTGATAGTGCCGTGCAATAATCATGGCAATAGCTTCCTCTCTAGTGCACACTGCTTCTTGGAGAGCACTCCAACCATGTTCATTCTGTAGACTCCAATCCGCACCAGCAGCCATCAGAATCTCAGCAGACACTGGATCCCGAAGTCGCACTGCAAGGTGAAGAGGGGTCTCCCTACCAGGAACATCACGGCGATCAATAACAGCAGAAACCTCATCCGAATGAAGTTCAGCAGCAAGAGATTCAGCCTCCGTGATGACCTCCCCAGCCTTAGCAAGCCGGGGAAGGGATGCAACAATGCGCCTCAGGGCAGCATGGTCGCGCCTGGCAACAGCCAAGTGAGCAGGACTCTGTGCGTATCTACTTAAATCTTCCATCAATTTCTCTCCCACCTCTCTCTTGTCCCTTCTCCCCGCTCCTAGGCTACTATCATGAATGATTCCATTGCCTTCCATTATCCGTACACCTTGAGTTACGAAGCAGAAACAGCACACACTTCACGCATACCTTGGCCTTGCCCTACCCACTCAAATCAAACAATTCACGCCGTTCCAACGACAAGGGAAGACCACAAAAATGAGTAATCCGAGTCTATTTGCTGCCCAATTCCAACCCTCCTTTCCCCGCCACAATGAAGCAACCTCCACTATCAAATTACAAGAGATTACTCCACTTGCATTAACGATTTCGAAGCAATAACGGCAAAAGCAAGATTTAGCGAACTGTTTTTGCTCCAAAATCCTATTTTGGTCCGGAGCCCAAGTATGCAGCAAGCCGATCCAATCAAATCTGCAAACAAAACAAGTCTGAGCCTAAACCACCGAACAAAGTTACAAGCACGGAGTGCCAAGACTTATAATTAAACCCACTTAGCGTGTGTCCATTAAACAAAAAGTCTCGAATTGTAACCGCTTCCAGAAAAAAATAATGTTGTAAAATATAAATTAAAAATCAGAAGCAGAACAACAGAGAAAGCAAGAAAAAAAAAAGAGAGAATAAGATTGGCGTGTTGGGAAGAATTAAGAAAGAGAGGAAAGAAGAATGGAAGACCTGCGTAGGGCGAGAAGGCGAGAGGATCCGAGGAGTTGAGAGGGGATGTGTTGGAGGAGCAGAGGGTGTGATGGTTAGGGTTCTTGAGAGAGAATTGAAATTGAAATTGGGAGAGAGAAAGAGAGATGGGGAGATCGGAGGGTGGGAATGAAAGGGGAGAGATGAGATCGAAGGGTGAGGATGGATTGGCGAGGGAGGGAGCATTAATGCTGACAAATGACAACACGAGAGGACTCAAAAGGATAGAGGACGGAATCGGTCACGACTCGGTCCTCCACTCTGACTCGGAGGTCCCTCCCCAACATCCCGCGCTCTACTGTTCTCTGTCCGTCTCTGTTTACCCTTTCATTTTTTCCATTTCATTTTATCTTTCTTTAATCTTACTTTTCCCCCACTTATATAAATAACTTCAATTCACGATTCCTAACACTAAATAACTTATCTTAAAAATAACTTACATTTTCTAATTTATTCAATTTTTTTTTTATTCTGATAAAGTTTTTCGATTACCACCAGATTCAATTATCGTACATAAAATTATTTAAATATGAAACAATTATAGTTAATGTTGGTTTAAATAAAATTCAGTCAACATTTTAAAAAATTGAAACAAACTATTAATAAATAATAATGTTCGTGTTAATAATAAAAAAAATATTATAGATATTTAAATAATCACGACTGACATAAAAAAAATATTTGGGGTAGATCTTCTTAAGACTGGTGTAAAATAGATTCTCTATTTTTTCATAATTAAGTTTTGGAATATTCTTTATATGTGTCGTCTTGATTTGTACTTAACTTTTAATTGATATTCAATTAACATATTAGATAAAATGGAACTTGACATAATCAAAACACATGCACACACGATTTAATCAGCGTTTATAAAATGCAATTGATTCATGTCTTTTAAGTTTTTGGGTTGTTTTATTTAACCATCCAATCAAAATATTTAGGGTGTTGTATGTTTGCTCTAACATGTTGAGCATGAAATAATAATGATTTACGATGATAACAAAAATAATTATGCTAATTTAAATAAAAATTTATACTATTTTAAATAAATAAAAACTCAGTCAACATCATCCAAAATTAGTTGTCCAACAATATTCTAATCTTACTTGCATAGAGGACTCCTAAACCAAAATCAAGTTGTGGAGAATATGAAAAAAATATACATAAATTTGAAAATCAAAATTTTAAATAATTACTTTTAGGTAGAATTTGAAATTATGTTTTTTAAGTAATCCAAATACTCTTGTAAAATTATTGAATTTCAAATTCTTTTTGAAACTCCTTCCCAAACAATATCCTTTGTTATAAAGTATTTCAAATTTTCCATACAAATAAACTACTAAAAATTTCTCATCCAAACACAATATAAGAAAATTAACGATTTAATTCAATCATACAAAGTATAACAATACTAGTATACACTAAAATTTGCTCAAATATGCTAAAAACAATTTCGTTCAAACGAGACATAATCATATCCTTAAAACAAATTTCCAAAATTTATTCTTACATAATTTTGTTAAAAAAGCAGTGTGGTTACATATCCATAAAATATAAAAGTCAAATATTTAATTATTTATAATAATTCCATGTATTCTTATTTCATCATAACTTGATTAGACTTCATAAATATTGATTTATTTTAACATAAGTAAATTTAAAACAAGTTAAAATATTATTTCAAGTTGATTTCCAATCATGTTCATATAATAACAATGAAAGTAAGAGTTGACTCATGGATAGAGGATTCACAAGTGTAATCTGTTTTAGTGATCTAATAAAAATATCATCCTATTCCACTATTTCAAGTTCATCAAACAAACAATTGTAAACATTAAAAATTGGTCTTGTCAAATAAAATATTAATTAATCAATATTATATATCTACATTGGAAAAGAATATGAGATTTGGACATGTCTTTTAAACGGTATATTCGTGTCGGACACATGTATTTGAAATCGACACTCACATTCTCAATACATGCATCGGTTAAGTGTCTAATTCAAAACATATTTGTTGGATTTTTGACAATTCTAATATTGTTCTAATACAATTTAAAAAAGAGAAATACATTGATTTTCTAAAAACTAAAATTTATTGTATAAAATTTTATTATAATTACAAAAATAAGGAACAATTTCTTTTAAACTAGTCATGAAAAATATTTTTCTGCTAAAAAAAAACTGAAACATACTTGTGCACATAAATTTTCATTGTCAATTTATATAATTCATAATTATATAATATATAGATCTATATCTTCATGTCTTACATTTTAGAGATTATACGTATCTCCGTGTTTGTGTTATATCAGTGTTTGTGTTACATAAAGAAGTTATCAGTAAAAAGTTCACATAAGAATTATTATTTTTTAAATGAAGACAAATCCTAGAACTTGGAAAATAATTTTATTTTTTACATAAGATCTTGTATATAATGTTTGAGGTCCAAATTAATATTGAAACTTACAATTAGCTATGAGGGATATATCATTTGAGCGATATATCATTTAAGGATGTGTATTAATATTTACGTATAAAATTTACCATAGTTACAATTTTGTTTTTAGGTAAAACGTTTATACTTAAAATGAGAGTCTACAATATGCACATATAAAACTTTAGAAATGAGTTTATATATATCAAAACCCTAAAACCTAATTGGTATAAAATCGTCTTGAGTTGTTTTATCACCTTGACAAATTTATCCAAACATAGAAATCATTCATATGATTTTGCTTTTGTATTTAAGATATCCTCTATCACATACATACTTGCATATTAAAACTTAAACACATGACTTTTTGGTAAATATTCACTACTTAGCTTCTCTAACACCTAACCAACTAATGTGTTTGAGTATTGTTTCTTCACAACTCACCAAATTTCACCTTTTTAGTCACATCCTTAAACTACAACATAAACATACCATACTTATTTATACCTTGATAAACATCATTTGAAAAATCAAAATATTGCATGCTAGGTATAATAAATCATATTCTAGTTTGGAAACCTCACTCACACCGAAGTTTGATAAATTTGGTCATTGATTACATATAAATTTTAAAACTATTGTTAAATAGATAAATAATGATCATTTATCATCCTATACTACTAATGATCTTTTTTTCTATAATTTCGAAGATAAAAATTTATCCTAAAATATTTATCATAAATTTAAACCAAGCAACCTAGTGAAACTTTCCATATTGCAGTCATGACTTTCACTCATTGTCAAGGAATCTATTTTCAAAAGTTTTATTACCAAACATTTTTTCATGGATGATAAAGTATTTTACATAAACATTTTAATTAAGAATTTGGAAAATAATATGTTCCTCATTTGGAGCTCTACATAATTTTGCACTAGATTTATGAATTGTTGTATTTTTCTTTTTTTTATGTTTCCTGTAACCCTATTTCTTTTAAAAAAATCATGTTAGTTTGATAATTGTAGAAGTGGATATGTAAATACACTTGTAAACTTATATTTTCATTAAAAAACAAAATGTAAGGCTCTTAAATCTATTATTCAATAAGAATGTCTACATAATTTATATTAATAAAAGGGTTTTTAATAAAAAAAAATTATTAATTTTTCACATATATATATATATATCAATAGTTACAAATAATATTGTATTAAAATATAAATTACTTTTCGTAAATTTAAATGGTTTACAACTTAATAAAATTAATCATTTCATATTATAATTTAACTATATATAAATAAAGTAAACCATATTTATTTATTATTTATTATAGTCATATGAAATTTAACATTTACTACATGTACTTTACAAACTAAAATATCAGTTTTGTACATTATTTAACGCACATGTGTTGGGTATATATAGCAGATAAATGAAAATAGTAAATATGTATATTTAATATGTCTGATGAATTTAACGTATTGAAACTACAGTACTTGTTTTTTTTTTCTCTAGTCAAATGTATTTATGGCTCCAATTATAATTCAATATGCATAAGTTAAATTAAACTATTTATTATGACTTTAGTTAAAATACATATTTCTTAAGAAACCTTGTTATTTTATTATTTGAGTAATGACCAGTTTTTCATTTGTAATATGAGGTGCGAATTACCAAAACTTTTTTATTATTATATAAGATACAAATATATTTGATGTTGTGAACTGCATAGGTCGGTATCGAATGAGTTATGGACAAATTAGTATTTGGTTTGTGCTGACTGACACAGTTAAAATTATTAAGCTCGAACATAAGGTTAGCAGGTCCAAAAAGTGATTAAGCATTAGATAATATATTTTTAATTATGATTCAAACTTTAATCCGGACGCACAACAACAAATTTATGACAATGATATAAATAATTACAAGTTTCGAAAAAAATGTATGTCATCATCACACATTTATTACACCGAGATCTTACTTAAACGTAGTGTCTTTTGCATATACCAGTGCATTCCGATCTAGTGTTGATGAAGGAGTGAAAAATAATAAAAGAAGATAAGGGATAACCATTCAAGTCAAGAAATTTACTTAATGAAGTAAAAAATAAGGAAGGTAACCGACCGATCGAAGAATAAAAATAAGGTAATAGTTATCTAAGTCCCAATCATACAAGAACAATAACATGTTTAAAGTTTACTATATAATAAATTATTAAAATTTTTTAAATTTAATTATTGATTATAACTTTGAATAAAAAGATAATAAATAATAGTTTAGTCGAAGACAACAATCATTCACACCCAGTTACTGGCTTCACAAGAGTACATCATAAACCATCATTTTTAATGTATGCGTACCTTCAAATATACTTGTTTTATAGAATTTCACTTTAGGGTGGCTACTATTTCAATGGTAGAATTTTGAGATAACTTAATTTGTAATTATCCTACATTAACACAATTCTTTGACTATGAAAAGTTATATATAATCATCATTTTTTTTATCCATAACAATTAACTTATGTGTATATTGTGGAATTAAGGATATGCTTTTATGTGAAAAATCAATATTTAAATTTGTTAATATATAAAGTAAAATACTAACGTTGATTAACGTTATTTCAAATTAATGAAATTAAATTTATTTTTAGTAACTAATTGGACATACTTCTCAATGTTCAAAAGATGTAATAAAAAAACACCTTCAAAAGTTATATTAATGATTTTGTTATTCACAAAGAGACTTGTCCCCACTCTCATTCTGCTCATAATTTTTATTTTTAGTTTTTTTTTGTGAGTGGCACTCAAACGCTCATGAAGTTTCTTTGGTTTTAAGGTGCTATCATTCATATTTAAATTATCACAGTTAAAGGTAAAGTTTGCTTTCACGAATCTCAAGTTACATCTAGTGATTATTCAAAAGTTATAACATTTTTTTGTAGAATATGAAATTAAGTAAAAATTGAATTAATTTTTTTTATAAGTAATTATGTAGTGTAGAATTTTGATCTCTAGTTTATTTTCCTTGTTTTGCATTCATCCTAATTCTTGAACTATATGTTATATTATGGAGACATAATGAAAATTTACGCAAAGTTTTAATTTGATTGGTAGGGGTTGTTGGGTTGTATGTTAGATTATATAAGGAGTTATCTAGGTAGGTAATTTACAACAACCTAGCTAGCTAGGTTTGTTAATGGTTTTACATTTTATGAATGCACAATACGTTGTCTTTAATATTTTTTTTAATGTATTTCAAATTATTTTTTAAAAATAATAGTAAATTTGTAAACTTATATTTTATATTTTTAATAAAAATTAAAAAATTCATCACATTACTTTCGAACTTCAATAAATTTTTTCCACAAATTCATTCTACATACCTTAATCCAAATAATCTCATATTTCTCACAATTTCATATCAAAACACTCGAAATTATTGTCTCAAATCATTACCTAATTCAAATAAACCATAATGAAAAATTATGCTAAAATTTTATTCTTTATTTTAGTTATTGATTAAAAATATATTTATCCTTTTGTATTTATTGAAACTGTCTATAAAGTGATATATTTCACGAGTTGGATACTTCTTCTACTACAAGTGTTTTCTATTTCTTAAAAAAAATATTCTTCAATAAATTTGTAGAATTTGCTTTAAGTTTTAAAAATGTTTTTTTTTCATTTTTTATTTTTTACAAAAAGTTTTATTTCTATTTTGGTCATTATCATTTATATTATATGTTAAATGAGTATGTCATCGATTTATACGAACGACACGTTTTTTCTTTTAATTTTGGTTTCTCTAGAGGAAAAAAAATAATCAAAACGTTGTAAACAATACTGTTTTTCTTTTATTATATTTTACATCCCTTATTTTTTGGATCTTTCTTATTTAATAGTAAAACTCAATTGATGAAAAAATATGCATAAAATCATATACCGATATTTATCCTTATTGAGTTTCACTATTCAATAAAGAAGACTACAAGAAATAAGGTCACAAACCTTAATTGAAAGAAAAAAAAATATTATTTCTACTACTACATTGCTTATTTTTTTGATTTAAATAAAATAATTTAAAAAAATATATGTTAGTTCTATACTTAAAAGAATGCCAATGAATAATAGAGATTAAAGTAAAAAAAAATACAAATAACTAAAATAAAAAAAAACTACAAATTCATTGGGAATAAAAGATGATTTTATATATATATATATATATATATATATATATATATATATATATATATATTAGTTCATGACTGAACTGTATAAGTAAACAAAAGATAATAAAATAAAAATATTTTTTATCAAAGACTACAAACAGATTTTTATATTGAGATCATAAATCAAATTCATAAATATATGTAGAAAAAACATTTAAGCCTTAATTTTAATTAATAACTTTAATTTTACACAACTTTTTAGCAATTTTTTTGTACATTTGAACATTTAATATGACTTTCAATTGAAGCTCATACATGAAAGATAAATAAGTGTTTATGTGATGACCCAATATAAATAAGATTTTTGACTATTACAAATTAATTGAAATTGAAATATAACAATGAGTTATTAGGAGAAAGTCTAATGCATCTTATATCTTGTTATCATTAAAGGTTATCTTCTTAACTTATGTTCTGTTTTTTTTATAGGACATACTTTATTATTTAAAAATATTTTCAAATGTTATTATTGTATATAATTTTATTATTATATGTATTTTGTATTTGGTATTGTTAGTGATAAAGTGACATTACAAAGATAAAAAGATGTGATCCAACCATCTTATTGTACTATAAATTATATGATGTTAGAAACTTGTCACAAACTCCTGAAAAAACTATAACTCAAGATGTTTTGAAGCACATAACTTACAACAACGATATTTTTATATGACAATATAAGAAAGCACATCCATGCATAAAGAATCTAGACTCTAGTATATAACAAATAATCTACACATAAATGTGAAAAATATAGAGGACCTTCAAGTATTATAATACCATTGCTTGTCTTTTGAACAATATGGAATATAAAGAGAGATTAATTGTAAACTATTTATAATTGTGAAGTAATATACTTTGAAAATAAGAAATGTGTATTTTTCATTTTTCGTATCCACTCGTGTAAGAACGAACATTAAGACTCACTATTTAATTATTATATAAGTTTTTTGTACTTTGCATGAAAAAAGTTTATGTACTCATATTCCCACTCAAGGGGAATTTAAATGTATAATTTTAAAAAGTTTTGGTTGGAGATCCCACATTGAATACTTAGAGATGAGAAAATTTGATAGTATATAAGTGAGTGTATACCTCACCTTATGAATTGACTTTATTAGATTGAGTTAAACCTAAAATTCACTTTTTAAAATGATATTAAAGTCACTTAGAGTTTATTCTAGTGAGAATTTATTGGGCTTACCAAACCATCCGCCATCGGACTACCCATAAATATATAGTCTCACACACAAGTTGGTCGGTCTTGACGTATGGAGTGTTAAAGATTACACATTGACTAGAGAGATAAAAACATTTCATAGTATATAAGAGTGCAAATTTTGTCTTATAAGCTGATTTGGTAAGGTTGAGTTAAACTAAAAAGTTTATTTCTTAATTTTTTTTGTATTTAGCCTGCACAAATGTTATATAATTGGATAGTAAATGTTATATAATGGGATATTTGAGATGACTTTATATATTTATTATAAATTAGAAATGACAATTATAATACTTAACTTATGATGAGGAGCTGATTTTATAAGAGTTAGACTTAAAGTTTCTTTCTTACAACTTTATTTAGCTTGAAAAAGTATGTTATGTACTTAGATAATTATATTGTAAATTAGAAATTAGTTATGATATATAGTGATTTTTTTTTCCAATTTGCATTGAATAACTGTAAGTGAGATTAAGATTCCTAGTGTAAAGTTGTGTTATTACTTATTTTTGTGGTTGATACATAATATTTCTTAGTATTTATCCTTTTAAAAAGACTTCCAAACAATTATTCAAATAATTTTTTAAAAAGTAATGGGTATATGTTAACTTTTCTAAAACATCTGCATGCAATAATGTATTTATATGTACTATTTAATATGTGTATAAAATAATAAATATAGGTTAATAACATCTACATGCAATAATCTATTTGCACTAACATATGCATTTTTTTAATCTTTGGGTAGAGTAAATATTATTAGATAACATAATCATGGACAAAACTTTATATTGTAATTTGGATAGTATTTAATTTATATTTTTTACATTCCCGCATCAATTTCAAATACTTATTCATGTATGATTAATATTTATCTATATTTGATTAGATGTTTTCATTTGTATATTATTTTAATGTAAGCATTAAATGGTTTCTTAAAAAAATTAAAATTTCACTTTTAGAGTCTTTGAAATTAATATCAAGATTGTGCTCAGATATAATTTTTTTACTTTTAAAAAATAAAAATATTTCTATAAAAGAAAAGAATATAAAGGAAAGAAACAGATTAGAAAGTCACAGAGAAAAAAAAAAAAGAAAAAAAGACAAGAGAAATCGAAAAAATAAAAAGAACATGAAAATTTAACTTTCTTAATTTTTGTAAAATTTAAAATTTAACAATTTTAAACCATCAAACTAATTTTATGCATTTATATATTTCAACTTCTCTCTAATTTTCTCACCAAAATAATATATTTTACAACCATCTATTTTAAACTTGGTTAAAGTTATTACTCTCATATTTTTTTTTATTCAAACACAATATGAAAATATTCAAATATATATAATTACAAATACATTATTATTTTTTTACAGAATATTCATATGTAATACTATTGAAATGATGGAAGGAGAAGTTTGGACAAACAAAAAAGTTTGAAAGTTTCTTATTTTAGAGGAGAAAGTGAAGATGGTAGAATAAGCTTCAGGAAGAATAAGTTTCAGTTCACGAAAGAATGAAAAAAAAAATATTATTATTTGAGAAGAAAAAATGAAATAGATTAAAACACTTATTATTTCAGTTAAAATAAAAAATAATAGTCCTATCATAAACCATCATAATAAATATTTCCTATGTTATTTTTAATTTTAACTGTGATAATAAACTTTATAATTATTAAAAAAAATACTATCATTAAACTATCAAGTCATTATTTTTTTCCACTATTGTTGGTAACCTATTGAGTTGGAAAATAAAAATAAAATTGAATGAAGGAGTGTTGGTCCATGGTGAGTGGTCCATGAGTAAGAAGTGAATGAATTTTACAATATGGTGTGTGTTTTTGCTTCCAACTACCATCCGACAACTTTGGGTGTCCCAAGTTTTGGAGTTTTGGTTTGTAGTATACATCACTTCTTAAATTCTCTTATGGTCCCTTTCTCCATATCTCCCTAATATATTTTCTTTCTCCATTATCTTCTTGCAATCACTCACACTATTCCACTAAAAAATTAGAATAAATTTTTGGATAAAAAGTACTTTAATTGTTTTTTCTATTTTTTAAATTCTACTAATGATAATAAAAAATTATGAATCTAACTATTAATTAATAAACACGATGAAGTTGTACATTAATGTTTAATAAGTAATGTACTTATAACAAAATTTAACTATAATAAGATAAATAAAATATTTGTATTGGAGAGATGTTATGTAAGAGAATGCATTATGCATTTTTCCTACATTTTTGCTACCCAAATTTAACTTTTTCATTTTACTCATTCCGTACAGGAAACTTACTCTAATAAATAGACTTAGTTTTTTTTTGTGAAATGTGCATTTCTTTGTTATTAAATATACAATCAAGACTAAGAGGATAGAATTAGATCTGCTTATGCATACAAGTTAAATATTCTTAACATGTATGAATATTGATATTATAATTTATTAATTATATTATTAAAAATTAAAAATATATATATTTATTATATTTTATTTTGAAAACATATATTATTATAATTATATTTTAATATATTTGTATATGTAAATAACTTAAAATACATAAACAATTGTTATAAAAAATCTATACCTATATAGGGGATTTTCTACTATAACAGTTTTTCGGTGAACATTGCCTTTTTTCCGATTATATCCTTATTTAATATATTTCATTTTATTAATACAATAGAGGATTTTATCATTTCATATGAATGACTTAAAAAATAAAATTATTTTTTAATTTTTTAAATTAATATTAATGTATAATTTTTATATAACTCTCCACTCTTTCCTTAATTCCTTATTTTAAAGCAACCACAAAAAAAAAGAGCATACTCTCGCACATTTTCACACAAAATCTCACATCAAATAAAATAACCTTCATTTTCAATCACTCTCTGCATTCCATTTTTATGCATGTTAACTTTTTATTATCGTAAAAATTGAGTAAAAGAGGAAAAATGTGAATCCAGATGCGCTTGTGTTTCCGTAATATTAATAATGAACATGTGTAAGTTACATATAAATCTTTTATATTTTTAATTTATTTCACCAATCTTAAATAATGAAATATTTTTTTTTTTAATTTGAAATTACTGAAGTTTGAATCAGAGTACCTATTTGTATTTTTGAAGGATATATACTTGAGTCATCAGAAATATGAAAATCATATTTATTATAATTACTTTAATAAATATAATTATAAAATTATAAACAAAAATATTTATGTTTAGGGAAGAAATATTTTTTATACATAATATACTTGTGCCATTGGCTCATAAAATATATACTTGGGTCATCAATTTTAATACTCAATTAGGAATCCTCTTAATTCTAGCTACTTTAACAAATATAATTGTATTTTTATAAATTATATATATATATATATATAATTTATATATATATATATATGAAATACAAAACAAAATCAAAGGTATGTGTGAGATTGCGTAATTTTAAACACTATCTTTTTCCTTTTTCACTCTTTTAATTAAATATTATCAATATTATATATTTTTTCTCATGTAGATCTCTATTTGAGGCACTAATCTGAAATTCAATAAAAGATTTTATTTTTCTCATCCTCAACTATCTTTTTTATAACTTTCATCCCAACACTAGATTGGGAAAAAAATTAAAATTCAAGAAATAAAATCAGTGTAAAATGGGAATGTTGGGTTGTTTTTTAAGTTTTTGTTGCCGCAAAAGGAACCAATAGGTGATTTATAGAAAAAAAAATATTTGTACAAATTCAATCCAATGGAATACATGCATTGGTCTCTTAGATTTAAGGGACAAGAATTGACCTAATATTTTTGTTTCAATTTTTTTTTTTGGCCGATGTAATAATTAAGTATCTTCTTTTACCAAGAAGATATCTTCTTTCAATACCAGGTCACAAATAAATAGCAGAATCAACCAGGGTAACCACCATTACTCACTGTAACACATTCTTTGATTCTCTGCACCCACAATCACAATGGCCAAGAACATAGAAAAAACTACAGTGGTTTTTTTAGAAAAAGAAGATGAAGAAGAACCCGCCGAAGAATGGTGTTTTGGATGCAAGGATGGTGGGCAAATGATCATCTGTGATCACCCGTGAGTCTTTCATTTTATTTTCTTTTAGTTCAGTGTTAGTTGATCAATGGGTGTTAGTGAACATTTTTGTTTATTATTTTTTCAGGAATTGTGGGAAAGTTTATCACCCTGATTGTGTTGGAAAGGATGCAGCTTTTTTTGACATTGTAAAATCTTGGTTTTGTGGTAAGTTTATTAGATTTATGAGTAATGTATTACCTGCCTTATGCATGCAACATATGTATTATTCTCCGATGTTCTGTCCGAAGACAATCCAGTGATAAAAAATACAAAAGTAACATGTTTTGCATGCATTGAAATCTTTATTTTTTATCTATAATATGGGGAGGGGATAGATTTTATTCTTCTACATTTTCCCTTTTCACTGGATATTTTGAAACTTTTTAGTAAATATTCTCTTTTGGGAAGTGATAAAGTGTAGTGGGAGGTTTAAGCAAATAAAGTTGAAAATATGTTGATTTGTTTTTTTTTTTATATATTTTCAGGTAGACATGCTTGTTTCCAATGCAATGAACCTTCAAAGTTTTATTGCCTTGCTTGTCCAATTGGTGTGTGCAGAAAATGCTTTGCCGCCTCAGAAGAATTTACTGTTGTTAGAGGGGTAAAAGGCTTATGCATGGACTGTTGGAAGCTAATGGAGATTGTGGAACAAAATTTAGACCATGATTCAAATGGGGTAAGTTTGATAATGAAATTTTGAATAGTTCTTAACAATTCACTTGCTTGATATGTGACCAGATGTTCCTTGCTGTCAAAAAGCTAACACATTCATGAAAATAGCTAGTTTAACAGTTGAATATTGGAAGGATCCTAAATTATGTGGCAAATTTGGTTTCCTTGTTACCATAGCTGCTCTTATTATAACTATAGTTGGTCTCCTTTTTTTATCAGAACAGCAATACTGGTTTAAAGGTTTAAACAGGCTAGTAGTACTAGTTGGTGTCATATTATACACGTATTGCTTATCCCTTTTCTTTGTATGTTCTTATTGACCTTGAAAACTTGTTTGCTTATTGCAGAACAAAATAGCCTTGAATGACAGGGAAACATACGAATGCCTATTCAAGGAATATTGGGAAATTATTAAGGCTAAAGAAAGATTGACCTGGGAGGACGTTTTTTCTGCACAGCCAGATTTCAGAACTTGTAAACCTTTTCAATATCATAAAAAAAATAGGACAGGTGAAGAGGAAGAAGTACAAAATGAGCTAAAAGAAGGATTGACAAGTGATGATATTTTTTCTGCAAGCCTGGGCTACAAAAAGTTTGAACCTTTATTACATCATAAAAAAGTTAGTAAAACTGAAGAAGAAGTACAGAATGAGGTAAAAGAAGGATTGACTGGTGATGATACTTTTGCTGCACAGACTGGCTTCAAAAAGTTTAAAGGTTTTCTGCACCATAAAAAAATTAGCAAAGTAGAAGAAGAAGAAAGTGAAGAAGAAGAAAGTGAAGAAGAAGAAGGAGAAGCAGAAGAAAGTGAAGAAGAAGAAGAAGAAGAAGAAGAAGAAAGTGAAGAAGAAGAAAATGATTTGAGGTCATGGACTAGTGATGAAGATAGTAAGTCAGCTCTTCAGTCAGCCAAACGGAAAAGGAGCAATTCAGAGGAGTTTGTGGGATGGGGATCAAAACCTCTCATTAGCTTCCTTGCATCCATTGGGAAACATGAAACAGAACCATTAACCAAATGGGCTGTCAATTCTCTCATACATGAATACATCAATGAGAAAAGTCTTGACCACCCTAGAGACAAGGGGAAGTTCCTCCCTGATGAAAGGTTGTTTCCTGTGTTTAGAAAGAAAGTTGTCTCAAAAAGGGATATATATTATCTACTTGGGTTTCACTTTGCCAAGAAAATGGATGATCCATCTGAGGATAAAAACAATGTTCAAATCAGTAACAGTTCACTGGACAAGCATCCCAATGCTAAGAAAATATGTGGAAGCAGATTGTCAAGCTTAATTGGAAAACCTCCATTGAGAAAGGGGGATTATTTTATAAAGCATAGCCAATTTGCATCCATTAATGCCTATAATATAAAGCTCATTTATCTAAAACGAAGTTTGGTGCTAGAGTTATCAAAACAGCCTGAAAGCTTTTTGGGTAAGATTGTTGGAACTTTTGTCCGAGCTAGAATAGATTCCAATGATTCTAGACAAGGGAAGTCTTACCATCTGGTGAGAGTTTTAGGTAATAAATTTCATACAGATCTGATACTTTGTGCTCACTACTTTCATTCTTTCTTTTTATTGGGTTACTTTATATTTGTTCATGTGACTTTACTCTCTTGTATCTTAATTCTTACATGATTGACAGTTTCTCTTGGTTAACTTTTAGGTGTTGAATTTGATGAAATGCCAAATAGAATTCTCTTGCAAGTTTCCATAATGCCTAAGGCCATTCCCATTTCAGAGCTATCCGATGAAGATTTCACAGAGGTACTTGCACTGAGCCTGTCATTATTTTCATGGAATCAACTATAAACATTTAATTGGAAAGACATCTTTCCAAATTTCCATTGGAAATTATTTGATTTTTACATTCTTCTCATCTCCTGGAATACATTACTTACCAATTGTGTTATTTTGCTTACAGCAAGAATGTGAGGATTTGCAGCAAAAAGTGAAAACCAGCTTGCTCCCAAAATTAACTGTTGTAAGTTATTTGATACATAAAGAACAAATGCTTTATCTGTCGAAAGATGACTATCGGAAAAATAGTTTAATTGGAACCATATTTGTACTGCATATTCTTGTCTTAGTTTTTGTATGTGTAGTTTATAAGCCATTCCCCGAATGTATCTTTTCATAGCTTAGAAAATGGTAGTTTCTTTCCATGAATATATTGCAAATCACAATTATAACTACTTTGTCTTTATTCCACTGGCAATTGACAGGCTGAGCTTCAAGAAAAGGCTGAAAGTCTTCACGAAGATATAACAAAACATGTATGCATTCCTGACTCTGCCATGCCAACATTTATCTTTGTTCGTCTTCTGGTTTCAAAATATATGATCAATAACTAATTTAGATGCATTTTCTGGATTCTATCAATAGAATATAATTACATCAAAAACAGTTGCCAAACTCATGGTTTCACCTTCTACTCATCTAACTCTATTTTGCTAATATCATGTTAAGATATGTAACTATTTATGTGTTGTCAACCAGCTAAGCTGTTTATTTTGTTGATTCATGAGTTTTTACAACCTGTAGGTCACAATGAGTCTTGTCACTCTTGTTTATCAATAAAATGGTTTATTTCACACACGCTAAAAATAGACATATACATGCATCATTTTCATTCCAGACCCAAAATACTCCTGTACCAAAGAGCTGGCAGGAGATATATGTTACGCTTGCAACAAAACTGTACTTGTGTGGTTCACTTTCTTCTACTTTTATGTAATATGGTTTAGTATTTGATGAATTAGCTGTTTGCAAAATGCCATATATTATTGTTCTTGACCATCCTCACTCTATGTTTATGTTTTTGTTAGAGCATCACAACTCGCCTTGTCCATTTGCAAAATCAAATTGACCGAGCAAATCTTAGAGGACGAACTAGAGAATATCCTTTTATATTTTACATGGAAGTTAATGATCATATGAATTCATTCTAGCATGACATTCCTACTTTCTTGCTGAGTACCAAAAATGATTGATACATGATACATTATGATGCTATGTTATGCTCCTAAGATACTATCATTGTTTAGTTTGACATTGAATCCATGTGAAAAATTGAAACCATTCAAAATACAAAATTTTAGAAGAATGATAGTTTGTATCTCCTTAACTCCTAAGATACTATCATTGTTTAGTTTGACATTGAATCCATGTGAAAAATTGAAACCATTCAAAATACAAAAAATTTAGAAGAATGATAGTTTGTATCTCCTTAACTGCTTTTGCTATACAAAAATTGCATTACTTGAGGAAAGAGAACGACTTGAACAATCATGGAAGCAAGAACAACTCTTAAAGAGCGTACCTTCAGTTCGTGCAGAGCTGATTGAATCAAAATGTGGTGATTCTGAAGATGAACAAGATACAAATACACAGCTCTAGTGATTCCCCATTCTTATGGTAAGTTTTTGAGATGGACTCAGTTTCAGACTTTGCTTTTTACTGTTAGTAAGTTTTTAAAGTAACAGAGGAACAATATTTTATATCTCTGATCTTATATCAGAATTCCAGTGTCTGCATTTTAATCTGTTAATGTTATTTTGGATTTGTACGATGGATGATAATACTGAATAGAATCAGATGATATGCCATAGTGTAGGAAGATAATTTATCATCATGAGTGCATTTTTCATACATTGAATAATGAATTTGGTTGATAAAAATATATATCTTTGTGAATGTTTATAAAAAAATCAGAGGATAATGTGATCTTACTAAAATATTTAATTATCACTGTATTAAATTTGGTAAGAGAAATATGATATTTTTAGTATAATTTTTATTTTTATTTGAAAAATCTAGATTCTCTTCCACAAATAAATCTCATACTAAGTTCACCAACACTAAAAAAAAAGTTGGCCAAGATGATGAATGCTTTCAGAATTTTGTGTTGAAATAAGATATGGTTGCGGTTTTGAGCATGATATTTGGTGGCAATAATTGAAAAAAAAGTGATTTGCAACTACACAAGTCTCAACTCAACTGCTATATATCTTTATCTTAAATAGAAAGTCAACCAACTTTAAGCATTTATTTGTAAACGGAAAGGTATTATTTATCCAATTTGCACAACTTGAGGAGTCTAAACACTTACAATGATGCACTTTTTTACTTAGATGAAGATAAAATATAAAAAGGAGAAATATTGAAAATTATACATCTTTTTTTTCATAAGTGATAGTGAGAAAAGAACTTTGAAGTATTTTTTATTTATTTTAAATTTAGTTTTAAAAAATATCTCTCTTCCCATTTTTTTTTGTGTTTTGTGAAGAAGTGGAAGGAAGTAATTGCCTCTAATTTTTTTCAATCATAAGGTATGTAGCACAGACGTTGACATGATACGGACACAGAGATATGTATAATCTCTAAAATGTAATGTAAATGTAGGACACGGACACACATTTATATATTATATAATTATGAATTATATAAATTGATAATAAATATTTATGTGCACAAGTACGTTTCAGATTTTTTTGGGAACAAGAAGATATTTTTCATTATTGGTTCAAAAGAATTTGTTCCTTATTTTTATAATCATAATAAAAAATTATATAATAAATTTGAGTTTTTAAAAATTGTGTTAGAACTATGTTAGAATTTTCATAAATTCAATAAATATTTTTTTGAATAAATTCAACAAATATTTTTTTAAATTGAACACTCTCCTGATAAGTGTTCTACGAGTGTCGACACCGATAAGTGTGTCTGATATGAACACGCCATTTAAGAAAAGTATCCGTAGATTGTAAGTTTTATTCTACCTTTTAGGTCTTTCGCATTAAATAGTTAATATTATTTGCACACTAATATAAATGTAAAGGATCTTTATATAGAAAAAAATATATAGAAAGTATTAATATTTTTTAATAATTATTCTTATAATAATGACTAATGTAATAATATTTTATTTAATTATATTAGAATGATATAAATATTGTAAAAAATTAAAGTAACATGTTTAATTAATTATAGGTAATCTTGCTCATGACAATTATGGTAGGTGTTTAAAGAAATCTTTTCCCTTTTCTTATATATAATCGATCATAAATTCAAATTCTTTGAACTGTTTAATATTTTATTAATGCATATTTAATGACTGTTCAATTAATTAATTAATTTATTATTATTCTGACACGAAAATGGATTAAATAGAAAAAAGCATGATGTTTAATTTGGTTAAAATATATTTAAATAAAATATTTTTTATATGCGTGTTTTAATAAATATAATTTACACAAAATAACTTTTATGCATTTACGTTGGCTAATTTAATTTATTGAAAAAAGAAATTTAATCAATTTTTTTATTTTTCTTTTGAATAAGTCATTGTGATGAAATTTATTAAAAGATATCCATAAATAAAGATCTTACTCTTAGTTAATAAAAAGTAATTATGTCTTATATAACTTTTACATTTCTGATACAATAAACAGGAGACCTTAAACCATGTATTAACTTTTGTAACTAATATTTAACAAAAAGGCAGTAAGAAAAGGTTAAGTAATATTCTTTAAATATTGATCAAGGGTAAAAATAAAAAGTTACAAAATCATTTACACATTTTATGTAATATTTAATATATTATTTGTTAATAATAGCCAACAATAAGCTATTATATTAAATACTTGTAGTTAATACTAATGGATTGCATTTAGGGAAAATAACTAATTTCTTACGGTATGACTAATCAAAATTTAAATTATTGAAGAAAAATATGTATAGTTAATATCAAAGGTTATTCGAAACAAAATAAATCTAAAAAAGAATATTTGTGGATTTTTTTTTAATTAACTCTACTCTTATAACACCATCTACTTTTTCATAAGTTAGGAGACTCAGACACTTCTCTTAAATGAACGTATCCGTGTCGGACACACGTATCGGTGTCGACACTCGTATGACACTCTTAGGACACTTATCGGTGAAGTGTTTAATTCAAAAAATATTTGTTGGATTTTTGAAAATTCTAGCACGGTTTTAATACAATTTTAAAAGGTATAAATACAATAATTTTCTAAACTCAAAATTTATTGTATAACTTTTTATTATGATTATAAAAATAAGGAACAAATTCTTTTGAACCAGTCATGAAAAATATCTTACTGCTCCGAAAAGAATATGAAACCTACTTTTACACATAAATATTTATTTTCAATTTATATAATTCAAAATTATATAATATATAGATTCGTGTCCCCGTATCCTACATTTTAGAGATTATACATATCTCCGTATCCATATCCGTGTCGTGTCAGTATGTTCTACTCTAACTGAGAGATACAATTTTTTTTGGGTTTGTTTGCTTTGTTTTTAAATTATTTTTCTCACTTACATATATAAAAGTAAAATATGCTGTAAAATGCTACGAATAACTCAAATTTAATTGCATTAAAAATATTTGTAATTAAATATAAAAGAAAGAGGCAACATGTGATTGTTTGAGTTTTAATATTGTGGTCCAAGTTCAATGTTTTGGAAAATTGAGATATGCATAAATGTTTTAGTTCATTAATTTATCATATAAGAAAAGAAGAGTTTCTTTTTCTTAACACTAAGTCAACTTTGTCATCATGATTTGACCTACCCCAAATCTAATTAGTCCAAAGATATACGGAAATAGATTATTCTGTGAAATCTTGCATCACTATTTATTATTACTATAATTATGTAATAAGATTTTATTAATATATAATAATAATAAAAACATTATTACTATATCGCGTTTATAAATAAATAAAAAACATTTTTTCACTTTTATTTCTTTACTGTGCCGACACACAAATCTTAAACGTGACCGAAACATTTTCGTGTATGGGTATTTTTTAAAATTGAATTAATTTAAAGATGATTTTATTATTTAAATATATAAAAATAAGTAGCAAATAGATTATTTTATTGATAATATTTAAAATACAAGAGTTAATTTATGATTTTTAGTAATGTTTTAGAAATCAATTGTTTAGAAATCGTTATTTTTATTTTTCTTGAAAACCCCACTTACCTGCTTTTTAAAGAGGGAGCAGGGAAGAGAGTGAGAAGAAGAGGAGAAAGAGCATTGCATGGATTCAAAGCCCTTAGTCTTCTTCTTCATCAATTTCTAGTGCTTAGTACAGTGAGTTTCATGTTTTAAGTGTGTAAGAATATTAGCACTGTTGTTTTCATGCATGATGCAACAAAATGTGTTATTTGGAGAAAAAGAAAAGCACTAGATTGAGATAGTAACTAGCACTTCACGGGGACAATGGAAAGAGGCGGCAGAAACAGTAAGAAAACATGATGAAGAAGTGCATAATGTTCTTGCCTGGCGCATACTACTTTTGACCTATCTACCCAAAACAATCATTACTTTTAGCCTTTACCAGATGCCCTAAGTTCACAAGAGAAGCAACCTCGAAAGTCCTTCAAACCAATGCTACTTTCTCACTATGCATATAAAATTATGGCACCAGTTTCTTCTAGTGCTCCATCTCTCAGAGCCATATTTTTTTAATTTCATTTCAACTCTTTCTGTGTGCGTGCGTGCGTGCTTTAGTTTGGAAATTTATCCCACAAAAAGGCATGTCATCACTATCATGCACTTTTGTTTTGGAAGCCATGCTGTTTATTTGGACCACATAAGCCGAAGCTACCTTGAAAGAGCTCAAGGGGCCACCAAATATACTACTATATATATATATATATAGTACAGAGAAAAAGGACACACATTATTGTGTAGTGTGCTGTGAAGCAGTGACTATGATGAAGACTCCTTGCTGTGAGAGAATGGGATTGAAGAAGGGACCTTGGACTGTGGAAGAAGATCAGATATTGGTTTATCATATTCAACGATATGGCCATGGCAACTGGCGAGCGCTTCCTAAACAAGCTGGTAAGTAAGTTCTTCTAGTTACCAACATTTTCTGTGTAAACCAGCAAAACACGTGTATGATTATATGATATGGTTGTGTTAGGATTGTTAAGGTGTGGCAAGAGTTGTAGGCTTCGTTGGATAAATTACCTGAGGCCAGATATTAAACGAGGGAAATTCAGCAAGGAAGAAGAAGATACCATCCTAGAGCTGCATGAAATTCTTGGAAATAGGTAACATATATTCATTCTATATTGTCTTCTCTACGTGTATGATACACCATGAATATCATTTCCTAGTATATATTATGATTTAATGTAAGAGGTGTAATTAACATGCATAGAATTTGATGTAAGAAAAGATGAAAATTGATGGTGATCACCCCTTGATGCTTAGGTGGTCTGCTATAGCGACAAGCTTACCCGGAAGAACAGACAACGAAATAAAGAATTTTTGGCATACCCATTTGAAGAAGAGGGTCCAAAGAGGTGGAGTGCACTTAAATGGCAATGCTTCATCACATATCTTGCAAGAGGCACAACCAAATGGTTCATCAAGTTCAAGTGATGCTTCTAGTGTCTATGGAAATGTAATGCTTGCCAATTATGGTTTACCTTCAAGGAAGAATCCAATCAATCCACCTATTGTAGGTGCAGGATTTTATGGTGCAGTCTCCTCAGATACTTTTGGGGAAACTGTGGACAATCATGGTTCTTGTCAGCTAAGTGAAGAAATGGAATTTTGGTACAATATATTCATCAAATCAGGGCAAACTTCATGAGACAATGAAAATCTAGGATATTATTAGGTTGCATGATATATAGTTTGTGTCACTCCTTAGTACTTTATTAACTTCTTTGTGAATTTATAGATGCCAAGCCAACCTTTGGTTTCAGCTTAATTAGTGTTTGTGTAAAAAACTCAAAATCCATTTTGGAGGTTCAAATTGGAAGATGAAAACTAGAGATGAATGAATAGGTTTTTTTAATAAAAACTGGATAAAAGTTGGGCAGTTTCAATGCAGATAGGAACAATTTACTTTTGATTGTCATTTTTCGTTGTTGTGAAAATTTGACTGTTATCTGAAGCAGAGGGAAAGTTATTACTGAGGTTTTTCCTTTTTGTTTATAGGATTTGAACACAGCTATGATAAGTGAAATTTATATTAATACAATAGACTTTTATTTATGTATAAAATATACAATACGAAGGAACAATAGAATTTCTACACATAAAGAGCACATGTGAATCATATGTTTCAAATAGATAGAAAAATGGTGAGAATTGAAATCTTTCAGCTTTTCCTTATCGGAAAATCATTTTTTTTACACACCCGATATTAATATTTTAATTATTTTTAATTTTAAATATTATTTTAACATTTTGCATTTTACTTATATTTTCGATAACAACATTTTTTTTATTTTTAATTTTTTTTGATAAATATTAATATTTTATTGTGGGTGTAAAGTGGAGCAAGGTGTCAAAATATCATCATTCTTTTTATTTTGACATAATGTAAAAATGTATTAACAACTAATTACAATTATATATATTTTTAAGTAATCATTATTATACAGTTATATATTTGTCACTATATTTTAATTAAATTATAGTGAAAAAATTATTACAAATATTTGGCAGATTTTGGATATGATGATGAGTGTCACGAGATGTTAGAAGTTTAGGCCTTATTTGTTTCTTATTTTTCAAAACAACTTTTATAGTTTAAATTACTTTTCATTATAAGATTTCTTTTTTAAAATTATAGCATTCTAAATTGTGTTAATATTATACTTTCAATAATTTACTATAAAAAGTAAATTAAATTATCTTAATTTTAAGTTTAATCTTAAAAAACATAGAGAAAGTTGACGTCCATGGTGGGACTCGAACCCACAGTCTCCCGCTCCGGAGGCGAGCGCCTTATCCATTAGGCCACGCGAATTCATAGTAAATTATATTTTTTTATATATTTTCTTAACTTATCAAAGAAATTATAAAAAAATAATAATTGACATTTATTTAATATCATTACAAATATTATGTTTTTAATCTATCTAATTATAATGTTATATTTTAATTGATATAAGTAGGAGTATTTTTTTTTATGGTTTGATAATTTAATAAAAAATATTTCTTTTACTTAGGATAAATCTCATAAAACCAATTTTAACTTGTTAAATGTAACACAATATATCATAACATAACATTTACTCATCTTAAAAACTTATTTCATAAACTTTAATACAAGTAGTCCCAAAGATTATGTGGATATAATATTTGTTTATTTTCTTTGTCATAGTTTTTTTTCTCTGAATGAATCACGTATTTCAATAGGCATTTAGTTTAATTTATTTTAAAAAATATTAAAAAATGATATTTTTTTTTTCAAAACAAGTTAATAAAAATAAATAACTGTTTTTCTAACTTTAATAATGGTGAAAATAAACAATTTAGAAGTAGCATGCAAGAATAAAACTTAGAAAGAAGAAAGTGTGAAAGATAAAGCAAAACCCTATGAAACTCAAATTTCAGACATAAACTGAGAGAGATAACATTGCATCGTTGCAGTGGCGCGCCCAATGGCTCTGGGAATCTCCAACATTCTGCACTGCCCCAAATTGAGTTTCTCTCATAACAATCTTCGTCCCAAAATTTCAACCTCTCTCAGGTCATCCATTTCTCTCTCGCTCTCCCTTTCTTTCTATCCATTTTCAAGAATCGAAGAACGAATTTAGTTTTCGTTCGAATTCATTTGTTTTTTCGGATACCACGCGTTTCTGATCTTATCTTATCTTCTTGGACCTCATTTCTAGGGTTAATAAAATGCAATTCGGTGTCGATTTTCAGGTTTCCCCAGACAGCAGCATGGAGTGATAGAAAGATTATCTGTGCTGCTGCATCTGCGGCAGGGAGCTCTAATTCCGATGGTGACTTTAATCCTTATGAGGTAAAGAGTAAAATCTACTCTGTAATTAGTTCACACTTTGTTGTTCGAATTGTATCTTAGTTTCTGTGATGTGATGTAGGTGCTAGGTGTAAGCCCTATTGAGAAATTTGACATGGTCAAGGCAGCATATGCAAAAAGAAAGAAGGAGGCTGAGATGAAGGGCGATGAAGCAACTGCTTCCAGAGTAGGTCCACTTTTTCTTTTCATTTTGTTTTTCGTGTAAAATGGTTTTCATAACTATCGGCACATATAATATCATGGAACAGTCTGCATTGTCATTACTGACATGGCAACTAGTTTCCCAAGTTTGAAATGGGCGAGGTTGATTTCTTGCATTCGTATTTGGAAGTCAAGATTATGCATGAGCTATGCAATGTGTGTAATATTGTTAAGTTTATTTATAATCCTTGTCCTCCAAACTAAAACTCACATATGGGATACAAGAGTTCGATTATTCCTTTATTTTTTAGGTTCTTAGTGATGTGTATTGATATTTGATTTTTTTTTCTCAAAGTTGAATGCACTAATGTGTGGGATGTTGTGCGCTGTGAATGTATAATTCAGCTGGAAAAGGCATATGACAAACTCATGATGGCTCAGTTGACTAATCGGAAAAAGGGCGTAACTTTTGGATCATTTAAGGTAATGTAGGGGAATCTTTCTTGCTGTGTACTTATTGTTTAAGTTCCATTTGAGGTTGAAGCTATTTTTGTTAATTTAGTTTTGGATGTGGTTGATGCTTTCAATATTCACTGGACTTACTTTGACGAAGTAGCCATAATTTTGTAGAACATCTATTTTTGACTGTTTTTCTCTTCTCTAAATGAATGCAGACTGCCTATAAATTATGGTAATGAAGAATTTGGAGGAAATAGTACCATATTAACTGAACTCTTTATATTTTTCAGTATTTTCTTTGGGCTGTTCTGGGGAGTGGCTGCTAGGATTATGATTTATCAATTCCTGTCTTAGAATAATTGACAATTCTATGCTGAGTGTAGCACAAATATGATTTTATGCTTAGCATGGTAGTGAATATTGAGAAAGTATAAACCAGTCATGATTTTGGCTTCAGCAATGTAATGCTTCCGTGTTTGTTTACAATGGGTAGTTAGTAGATACTGAAAAACACACAACTATCTCCCTAGTAGGTACTTTTTATGAAAAAAAAAATCATTTAAATATGTACTGTGCCTTCTTCCTATATTTTTCCCAAGCATCTGACTCAAGACAAATGGTAGCTAGTCGTGATTTTGGCTACCATGCTAGTGACACACTCATTTGAGAATACTCTTTTTACACTTAGCTGAAATTGATTAGAAATGACCTGATTTTATGGGTCCCACTCCATATTTAATGATCTCCATTTATAATTTTGTAGTCTCCATTAAATTTTAATCAATAGTATAAAGTGCAAGAAATAATGTTGTGAGAGTGTATTGCTAACACTGCCCTAGATTCCAATTTGTTGTTTGGTTTGCATCTCCAAATCTTAATCATTTATTAAACTAATGCAGGTTTCAAAGGAGATTAAGTATGCTGACAATCAGCCAGTTCTACCTTGGGGGCCAAGGTTTGGTGTTGCTTCTTATGATTAGTGACAATGCAGTTTTGTTGCTGTATATTGTTATGGCTACCGTTAGTTTACTAAATTATCTTGCAATTTACTTTAATGGATGATTTAATATTTAACTTCTCTAGGTTGACATGTTTCCTGTCTAGTAATCAAAGCCGGGACGTCTATAGGTTGCTTTACCGTATGGCAGTTATCTCCCCATTATAAATACCACCCTCCCTCCCAATTTATGTAAATCTAATCTATTTCAATAGCTCCTTTAGAAATATGAAAAGAATAAACGTCTCTCTAAAATAACTTGATTCAAACAATCACTTAACCAAACCATCAAATAAATAGTATTAATCAGGATATCCAAATACTCTTGTATTACAAGAAGATGATGTTTGGATTAGTTTTTTTTAAATGTTTTATGAATACATCACTTTGGAAGGATAAACTCATTTTTCTTGCTTGCATAGATGGATTTCATTTATTTATCGTGTTTTACATTTTATTCAAATTATTGTTCCCCCCTTATCACTATCACTCTATTGGTAGCTACTATGTATCTTTTGATGTTATTTTGTATGTAATTTCAGGTTTACCAAATCAAATCAAACTGACACACGCATAAACTTGGCAATATCTGCTGTTTTTGTGAGTTGGATATAAAGGGTTATTTATTTTTTTTGGGAAAATATCAATACTCAAACCATATCAATCTCGTGCCTTAAAATGTAGTATTTAAGCAGAATTGTCTACCATCTTTCTGCAGACAGCATGGATCCTTGTCAAGCAAAGTGCTGAATATAAACCTTTGCAGTTTTTAGCCTTTGCCTTTGTTTATAGGCTTTTTGAGAAGTTAAAAACCTTTGAATCTCCTGTAACCCGCATATATAATGTGAGTTTCACCTTCTATGACAGCATATTTGTGAAATTAATTTTTTTCCTTTTTTGCACCATGTTGAATTATTAGTAAAATTGAATAGTTCATGTTATTGTTGGCTACAGGAAGAGGGTGAAGACACAGGAGAAGGATTGCGCATGGGGAAACGACTGCTCCGATCACTGGCTTTGGTTTTTGGATGTGTAGCTATTACATCTTTGGTATGATGATTCCTTAGATCTTTTGGTGTGATTCATGGATCAGTACTTTGATATCCCAAATTTTGGCTTCTGTTACAATTAATGTACATGCATGATTTTTTTTTTCCTGTAACAAGAAAGAGAAAAGAAGGGAGAGGGATCAATTAATCTTTTTATCCTCTTTTCTTATTTTACTTTATGTGAAACCAGATTGTTGTTCATCATGGTATGATGCATCATTTATGTTATTTTTTAATCTTTGTTGAATCTCTGTTTTGGAAGAAAAAAACCACTGTAGCCAAACTACGGAATTTTGATTTTGTACTCTATCTGACTTCCACTAGTACCAAATTAGGCAAATGACGACCAAACTGATTTATACCACGTAGTTGTAGTTTTTTTATGAAAATTGAATATCCTATTTATTTGTCGCTCAATATTTATCCTTGTTGAATGTGCCCTACCCTAAGTTTTCTTTTTTCTTATCATCTTTACACAATAGCGTGGGCATGTCTCATCTCATAATTATTTAATTTCCCAAATAAAAATTAATACTTTCTGGTTCTTCTCTTGCAGGCATATACTTTTATTTTGAACATAATCGAGTTTGCAGGTGGTTTTATTCCTGCTCTTTTGTACAACAATCAGGTAAATACTATAAATAAATGAGAGCAGTTTTTCCTGGCTTAAAGTATATTAAGATAGAACTGTCCACTATCCTCGTGAATGATATGATGTGTGCCCGGCAGTTTTTTTGCCTTTAAAACATTGGAACATTCTTTATGTGAGTTGTCTTCCTAAATACATTTTATTCCCTATTTGCCTAATGCAGTTAAGAGATGAATGATCACATGGTTATACGAGTATTAGCTTTTAATACATATGATGTGAATGGATGAGTTGCTATTGAAGTATGAAATAGTTGTGAAGTAGGATAAGGATAGCTAGTTCAGTGGCCATGTTTCTTAAATAGCATATGAATTTAGATTGGGTAATAAAATAAAATTTACGAAGCACAGGTGCAATGTTAGGAACTTTTCCCCTTGAACAGTTGAAGGTATCAACTAATATTTCATGAATTCATTTTGGTCGATTCCAATTCAACTGTTAGTTTATCCTTTACAATATAAAATTTCCATGATGTTATATTTTTCATTATCTATATAATTATTAATTAACATTCATTTTGGTCCTCTAAAGATATATGTGAGGTTAGATTGGTTCTCAAAAGATTGTTGCTTTGATGATAATTAGTGGCATTGGTTTTCATTCAAAAACCAAATTGATGGTAAAATGTGAAATTTTAAAACCAATTTGATCATGTTACTGATTTGATGTATTTATAAATGGAGGACCAGTGTTGTGCTGGTATCAACTTTGAAAGACCAATATTGTCATTTAAACTAAATTTACACGTATCATGCTACTTAGTCTACGGGTGATGGTGCGATTAGTCTGGTTTCTTGTCTGTCCCATAACACAGAAACTGTTTCTTCAATGACACATTTTATGGCATGCATTGGTTTTTTATTTACTCCGGAAATAATATGCACACCTCTCTTGCGACTAGTTTTATTTGAAATTTTTTTGGTTGCTGAATGCCAACCCTAGTTAGTATCTATCCCATTGGTCTGTGTGTATTGCTGCTGAGTTGACAGCCCTTATGGTATCTGCAGGAGTTGATAATCACCACTTCATCGGCAGTCATGCTTTATATCATGGCATCTTATTATAGATAGTGGAGCGTATCTTGAAGACTAAGAAATCACGCATGGTCATCATCCTTTTCTTTCCATTTTTATCTTGCTTTTCTTCCTAACTATAGTGTTTAGCTCAAATTTTGTCAAAAGAGATGTACTTTTTCCTTGTTTTAATATAGTAGGGATTGTGTTAAACTTTCTTATGCTGCTTTTTTCTTTGGGTTGTCTTTTATATTCATTTTGACTATTCGCATCTCATAGTGGTATATATAGTCATGCACTCTCGCTCCTTTTTCTCGTTTATTTATTCTATTCTATTGCCAAATAAATAAAATACTCATTTCGGTCTTGGGCTACCATAATGTATTGCAAGATGCCTTATTTGACCGTCTCCGTAAATGGGATACTTCTACAATTTCACACGACAAAAATGTAATCAGGTTGCGAATAAAAAAGAATTTGGTTAAGTTTCATACGATGAAGGATTCAATAGCTTTTTATTTTTTATTTTTTTGCGCTATGAATTTGAAATATCAGTCTATACTTGTATATTAAATTGGTGGCTGATTACATTAGAAGATTGTGTCAATGTGGATATTGTGTGGAAAACTCATAAGGTGATTCAGTTGCAGTTGGTATTAACACTTTGAATACATTTGGGCTTTGTTAATGAAACCTTTTTCTTGGTTAAGTATACCCCTGTTTCAGTTTTTTTACAACAATACCCTCAAAAGAAACAGTTGCAGTAGCTGACAAGATAAAACAGATGCATTTTTGTTTTGTAATGTTCCGTTTGGTATTATGGCATTCAAGGAAGCTCAAAAACAGGTGATGAGAGAAAGAAAACTTGTGGTAGCAAACACGATAGGTGGTCCCATGAGGGAGGTCAGTGTGCTTTTATTGATTCGTATGATAAATATAAATACAAGAGTGATTGTGAGAAAGAGTGGTTGTATTATTATTATTATTATAGCATCAAATTTTTTAAATACAGTAATTGTATCAGATATAAAATATTGTCATATAAAATTTAGCGTATGGTGGAGTTTAAATTAGCACTGGAAAACTAAAAGAGTTATATCCAGACAAACCATTTATCATACAATAAGACTGAACAGTATAAGAGATGTCATACATATTATGATTGGGAGAGAGAGACAAAAACTAAATATTTGTGTATAACGTTTCAAATTTTATTAGTGGTTGTAATAGCAACGGAAAAACGACAAAATGGATGAAAACAAACCAATAATTGGTGGAGAAATCCATTTTGAAACTGCACTGCACTGTGCTATTAATGTAGTTTACTAAGAAAAAAAATGAAGAATACAAATGTTATTATTTTATTAAAAATTGATGAGAGTAGTCTATTAGAAATTATTTTTTGAAGACTTAGAGAGGTTGTAAAAACAAAAAACACTTAATTATGCATAGGTTGTTGTCTCTCCATTTTTATTACAAGAATCAAATGATTCCTTTTTTCTTCTTCGTAATATTTTAGTAATTAAACTCATTTATTCTCCATCCTCCTCAAATAATGAAGTATCGCATGCACTTCAGCACAAAGTTCTTGAAATAAGTGTGTATAGGTAAAGTTACCTTGATCACACTACTTAACTTGGGTTGCTTACAATCTTGTTGGAGTACCTAATCTAGGTAATTAATTCCGTTCAAATTTCTGTGAGTTTACTCTCTTCCTTTCTCTGCCACTTATTCTGTATCATGCAAAACAAAGCACTGACTCCATCTTTCTAACTGGAGTTCCACTTCCCTTGTTTCTCTCAAGTTCTTTGCAGCAATATATATAATTGAGAGTAATTAGCTGACCTATAACCACATGGCTTTTGTGATAATTCTTCATATATTTTGTTGAACATACCTGTTCGTTGAACCTAGTTCTCTGAAAAAGTATTTTATTTTTATGAAATTCTTGTGCATCTTAAATTCAATGAATAGCTTGAGCATGTAAATGCTCTATTTTCCCCTTTTATTCATTGAAACTCATGGAGACTATTTCAAGATAATTGTAGTGTACCACGGGGAACATACATGTGTGGTAATTATGGAATTTGAATCCAAGAATGGTTGCAGAAAAGGTCACTGTAAACACACATTTTGAATAAAACTGTTGATATGATTGTGCGTTTCAATTTTGTACCAAGAGCAAATGGTGAGAATGGCTCAAAACATTGACCTTTTTGCTTGTTTTGGTGGCAGAGAAAATGGGAGCTAAGATAGTGGATCTTCGGTCAGATACAGTTACAAAACCAACTGAAGCAATGCGAAGTGCTATGGCAAGTGCTGAGGTTGATGATGATGTTCTTGGCCGTGACCCCTCCTGTTTTCGCTTGGAGACAGAGATAGCAAAGTTGTTTGGAAAGGAAGCTGCACTTTTTGTTCCATCAGGCACTATGGCCAACCTTATATCTGTGCTTGTGCATTGTGACATAAGGGGAAGTGAAGTTATTCTTGGAGACGATTCCCACATACACATTTATGAGAATGGAGGCATTGCAACCCTTGGAGGGGTTCATCCAAGAACAGTTAAAAACAATGAAGATGGAACAATGGACATTGATTTAATCGAGGCTGCAATCAGAGATCCAAAGGGAGAGTTAGTATACCCAACCACAAGGCTTATTTGCTTGGAAAATACTCATGGAAAGTAAGCAATTATTATTCTGTCCAAATTTTTCTAGGTAGTACAATATTACAACAATAATAACCAAGTCTTTTGTGAAATCAGCTACATGAATCAAAGGATACTATTCAATTATGTTAAAAGCCAAGCATTAAAAATATCCTGTACGTAAGCAGTATCAATGATTGGTATGTTTACCTGAATGCAGCTGTGGTGGTAGATGTCTTTCAGTTGAATACACAGACAGAGTAGGAGAGGTTGCTAAAAAGCATGGATTGAAGCTTCACATTGATGGAGCCCGAATATTTAATGCATCAGTTGTAAGTAAATTTTCTGTTTTGTGATGATTTTGATTTTGTTCAAAAACTGAGTAAAATCACTGCAGAGATAAACTTGTGCCTGAAATGCACCTAGCTAGATGAATAAGTAGTTAGTTCTTAAAAATAAGTCGAAGTAAATATACAACTTGAGAATGGAATTAAAACCTTTCAATTTTTATCTAATGATGATGATTTGAGTGACTACATAAATGCAGTATTTCCTGATAAAAAGGAATCTGAGTTTTTTTTTTTCCAGTGAGTACTTTGATATTTTCAATTGTATGTTCTTACTGTTGTGTTTTTATTGCAAATCTTGCTTTCAGTTCTTTTGTGCCTCATCATCATATGCCTTTTTGTTTACCCTTTTTGTTATCATGCACCTTCAGGCACTAGGTGTCCCCGTGGATAGGCTTGTTCAAGCAGCTGATTCAGTTTCGGTGTGTTTTTCTTTTCTCATATTTCTTTTTGGGACATGGAAAGGCTATTCTGAAGTAACTATTTTTAAAGAGAGTAAATGAGATTGTATCTAGGCATAAGTAATAATTAAGGATTAAGATAACAGTATACTTTAGATCAAATTAAAGACATACACATCTTAATTTGTTTCATCACTTCAGAAACAATTTCATTTTAGAGGAACATTCATCAAGATATAGGAAGTTCTAAATCTAGAAATGGAACTTCATTACCAAGTCCTAATCAAACTTTGTTGTGAATCATAATATTCTTGAATATATGAATTTTAGGTGTGTCTTTCAAAAGGCCTGGGTGCTCCAGTTGGATCTGTTATTGTTGGTTCCAATAGCTTTATCAGCAAGGTAATAATATTTTGGGGAATATAACAGTATCTATATTCCATCTCTTTTCTGAAAGAACTTGATACCAGCATAGTATATATATACAATTTTAGGCTAGACGGCTCAGAAAAACCTTAGGTGGTGGAATGAGGCAGGTTGGCATCCTTTGTGCAGCTGCACTTGTTGCTTTACAGGAAAATGTTGAAAAGCTAGAAAGTGATCACAAGAAAGCTAAACTTTTGGCTGGTAAATGCTATTCAACTTTAACTGTCCTAATCTTTTGTCCCCTAAATTGCACTTGCTTAATTTTTTCAAAAACATTTCCTTTTGTCTTAGATGGATTGAATGAAATTAAAGGACTGAGCGTGGACACCTCTTCTGTGGAAACCAATATGGTGAGTATTTAGCAGAGACCATTAGTAATAGTACAATTGCATTGCTGTTACTCAAACAAATTAGATGCTAATGATGTGATTAGGGAGTCAAATTCTTAGCTTGAACAAGTGTTATAATTAATGTTTGATTGATACCATGATGCAGATGTTTGTTGAAGTTGAAGAGGGCTTAGGAACTACTGCATCGAAGCTATGCAAGGACTTGGAAGACTATGGTATCCTTCTCATGGCAATTGGCTCATCAAGGTGTTATTTGCACTTACTATTTTCTTAATCTGCAATTAATTAATTAACTAAACTTTTAATTGTTCTAGCCCATGCTTATATAGTGACCTAAACTAGAAACCACCCAGTGTTGAATAACATTTGTGGAGTCTAAAAATCACTTTTGTATTTCAATATTATGAAAGCTAAGGAAATCTTATGTACTTCTGATGAACACAACAGCAATAGTAAAAAGGAAGAAGAAAGAAAGAATTTTCTGTAAAACATTTGGTGGAGAAAAAGTGATGCCTTCTAAATCATTGGTTTATTAATTAATATAAGAATTGCACTTTATGCTAATTATGTGCAGTATTTACTTTTGCAGATTGAGAATTGTGTTCCACCACCAAATATCTGCAAGTGACGTGCAGTACGCCTTGTCGTGCTTTCAGGTGATGACTAGGAATCCATTATTATTAACCCTACACTTTTCACAGCATCTTCAATACTACTTGAGAAAATTCAAAAATATCTGTTACTCAAAATGACAACTTTTGAAATTTCAAAATGTGCATTAGAATTTTCAATAACATCTTCCCAAATGTGTTTCATTTGTTCATTGTATTAGCATGCATTTTGCATTGCACTTTGGAAGATGAAACTGAAAACTCTTTTGTTGAATACTGTAGCAAGCTGTGAATGGAGTACGAAATGAAAATGCAACTAGTGGATCAGACTGAAATTTTCAACTTGCTGCTGCATGAATAACTATTACCAAATTGCATTAACCTTTGTGAAAACCTTTTACATTGACCTTGTATGTTCATGATGTAAACGTCGTATCAAAATTTTCTGAGCATGATGAACCTGCAAGCATGCAGAGAAATAGCAGCAGAAAAAAAAAGATTGCAATGATATTTATATACTTACTCAAATATTTTTTATTTTGTCCATCAAATCAGATAAAAGGGTATTTTTACTCTTGCCTTATTTTCTTTCATTAAATTTTCTTTTAATTTGTCTGGGCATCTACATTTTGTAAATATTTTGTTGCTGTAATCAACAATAAGTTTCTGCACAGTCCATAAAATTATTTTTTTTACATCCTCCATAACTCTTATATAAAGAGATTGTTTGTTTTACAGGATCTTATTACGTTTTCAGGAATCATGAATGTTATTTATTAGTATATTTAATATATTTCATCATTTTAGGAATATTTTAAAGTTTTAAAATGATTGAAATAAAAATGAAAGTTATAAACATGGTTAACATGAGTGATACGTTAACTACAACTAAAATCTATTCTGTGCTCACCTCTTTCTACCTCTTTAGTACTTTTTTTTTATCCCATTTCATTCATACCTTATTTTTGTCACATCACTTTTATTTTTCTCTTTGTGTCTCATAACGAGTGTATTTACACGTATCAAAAGTATATCAATCATTGTTCTAAAGAGAACATGGTATTATCATTCTTAAAAGATCCCCTGCTTCCAACTTCCAACTCTTGTGTCCTTTTCATATTTAAACAAGAAAATGAAAAAAAAAAAAAACTCTTATGTCATTTCAAAAAAACATTGACGTTACATCTTACAAGACTTGTGGGCTCCTGTGCTTTCGTTTTTTATTTTTTATTTTTAAAATTAAATTGCTAAATTCATATTTTTTTATTACATCTTTAAATTGCTAAAAAAGTTATTGATAGAAATTTAACTACAGAAACAAAGAAGTTTGAGAGTAAATTGAGAAAAAAAAATAAGAAAAAATTGAAAATAAATTCAAGCTGTTTAGATAATTGTTTAACTACGAATTGCTTAGTTATTGTTTCACGCACTTTGAGTTTTTATCTTTGTTTACTGGCTGCGTAATTAATTTTATTATTTTTCTTTATTAAATTAAACTAATGTGACTGCAGACTCTGCACTGCTCCTGCTTTTCAAATGCAGATGCCCTTTCTGCTCTGCTCCGTTGCTAGTTTTAACTTTCTACAATATTTCTTCCTTAACTTCCACACACAATAAATGTACTATTTAAGTTGTGCATTTTAATATATATATATATATATATATATATTATTAAATTAAGGTAATATTTTTTTTAGAATAATGATGAGTATCTACATATCCAACTCATTCACATTCCAATATTAATCATCGTCTTCATACTTCTTCATGTTTTAAATTAGTAAAATATTTTGAATTTATTAAGTAATTTAAAAAAATTATATTTTTATTTCATCCTTAATTATTTTCATAACTTATTTCTAGATAATACATTTAATTATCTTTACTATTTTCTATAATTATTATTTATTATTTATATAATTATTATTTGATATTTTTATTTTATATTTATATAATTGTAATTTCTTTCTTGATATTTGACAATGGAAAAAATAAAATGTACATCTTTTTTACATTGAATATTGGATTATATCATGTTTCATTTATTGTGATTTTTTATAAAAAAAATAATTAATATTTATAACAATAAGGGAGGGAGTTCATAAGAGTATACACATTCCACAATAGGAATGAAGGTGATGCTGAATTTTTACTCAGGGGATATAGATGAAATAATCAAATCTACACCTGTCTCACTTCATTGTCATCCCTACTCGACTTATCTGAACTTGTATAATTTGGATTCAACCCAACTTGTTTGAGCACAACATTCTCTCGGACTCAAACTAAGTGTAAGATAAATTTTTCCCACCCAACCCAAAACGATCTTAACTTTATTATAAATTGATTATTGAGGAGATAATACCATCTAATTTAGTTTAAATATTTGGTTTAAAAAAACTTCCTTAGCTTTTACTAATGACTTCTTTACATAAACAAAAATTAGTTTATACATAAAGCAATTAAAAAAAGCCAGCTTCTAAAGGTCTAAATTTTAATTATGAATAAATGAATTTTGATTTAAAAAAATATTTAATCTTTATTATTTTTTCTCTTACCTAAAAAAAAAATTATTCAAACAATACCAAGGGTATTACTTGTGTGAGTATATGTGGAGTAATTAATTTTGGTAGCCCAAAAAATAATAGTCATTGGTAGGTTTATTGGCATAGGAATTGATAAGTGTCTAATTTCAGTAATATTTCATATTAAAATATAGACACTTATGAGATTATTGCTAATTTACATATAAAATCATTCATAATTTATGAATTTATACCTTTTTATATTTTTTATGATTTTTATTTAAATAAGAGTATTTTATTTCTAAATTTGGTGTTAATTGCAGATGTTTAAGGAAGATTGGAGATTTGGATTAAAGATAAATGATTTGGGTTAAAAAGATAAAAATGCAAATAAAGATTTGTAGTAAAAAGTCATTAGGAATGCAATTAAATTAGATTTGATATTAGCAAATATATATCTAAGTAAAACAAAACCAAAACCCCGTTGGCAACTCTATCAATGAGAGTGTGGTCATTGCTATTGGTGGGATTTCAACCACTATTAATTATTCTATTTCATAACTACATTTATTATAGCTACTAAAACAAAATTATCGTTTACTAACAATTTAACGTTACATTTTTTGTTACTATATTTTTATTTTGTGAAAAAAATAAATTAAAATATACGTATTGTGAATTCATATCATGACAGTAGTGGTATGAAAAGTTAATATAAATTAAATATTTAATTTTAATATATGTGAAAACAGGAACCCATATCAGAAAAACAATTAATTAAATACTGATATAATGTTTTGTATTATTATTATTAATATAGCAGGAGATTTCCTTTTGCACCCTTATATTTTCCTTTAAAACTTTCATAAAATACAGAAAAATATACTTTGTTCTTAAAAAATAACTTTCAAATTGTATAAATAAAAAACTTTTTATTTTATTTTTGAACGATGTAATTTGGAAGTTTCTTTAATTCTTGATTGAAAATAATGTTTTACTTTCCTATTACACAATTTGATTTGAAAGTCATTTTTTTATGCACTATAATCTAAAAGTTATTTTTTATTTTTAGATTACATAATTTGAAGATATTTTTACAATAAAAAAATACTTTATAAATTTATAATTTAAAAATTACTTTTTACTTTCAAACTCTATGATTTTAAAGGTTTTTTTTTTATTTTCAAATTGTAATTCAAAAAATTATTTCTTTTGTATTTAAAAAAACTTCTAGAATGTACAATAAAAAATAATTATTTGACTTTTGAATTGTTTAATAAAAAAATATGCTTCATATTACACTATCCAAATATTTCTATACAAAATATGATTCAAAACATTTTTTTAAGTCAATCATACAACATCACTAAATAAAAACCGATTTTAGAGAATAAAAATAATTAGTAGCTACCGAGGTATTTGCTATCAAATTTAGATTTTAAATAATTAGTAGTTAAAACCTTGGTAGCTAATTAGATACCAATTTGGAAACTATTTATCAATAATAAAAATTAATTTAAAAATCAAAATTTTTTTTAGTCTCCAAAATTGACTCTAATTTAGTCAATATAGTAACTAATTATTTTTTTTCTAAAATTAGTTTCTATTCAATAATTTTCTTGTAGTGATAACAATGAGAATTTAATTTTTAACTACCATATATATAAAAGAAACAAATGATTTTATTGTAGGCACTTAAAATTATTCTAGTCACTTAACGTATATACATATTACTCTATAAGAAGTCACAAGCTAGCATAAACATTCATTTATTTTTTCCCCTTCATTTAATTTTTATTCTATTTTTTCCCATTCCAATTTTTTTCAAACTAAAGTATACTTGGTTAATCGCATTTAGTGCATGTTTGGAAAATTTAAAGTATATTTTAAAAAAAATCATTTTGTGCTTAAAATTTGAAAATAGATATTAAATTTTTCCAAATTGTATTTTCAACTTTTATCCATAATAGTCATAATCAACTAACAGGAATTACCTTTAGCGTAGGTAATTTGCGTACGCTACGAAGGTGGCAAATTTAATTTAAATATAAACAATTTCCGTAATCATTTATTAAAAAATGTATACATATTTTTATTTTGAAATATAAATAATTTGAAATTACTGTTAGTTTGAATTAATATATTATTTTTATTTTGCTTAAGAGGTGGAAAGTTAATTTAGAGTGTGTTTAATAGTAGAAGAGAGATAGTGTGTGTTTGGAAGCGCGTTGTGATAATGAGGGTAGAGACGTTTCAAAGTTTGGTTAGAAGAGAAGAGATTTGAATAGAAAGCACACTGAGTTTTAATGATACTTAAAGACAAGAAAACCAATCTGGCCGGGAAAATAGTAACACCCAAGCTATTAAATTAGATAGATGTGCCAAACAACATGTCAACGTGCTTCTTGACTTCTTCTTTATTAATGGGCCACCCCAGGTGTCTCCTTTTCATTAAACAACTATTCATTTTTTTTTTATCTTTTCATTTTTTATTTATATTGAACGTATAAAAAAATCTTCATTTTAGAAAAAATATATAAATCGTCTTTGATTCCTGAATGATCTGAAATTTTTAGTTAAATAAAAAAAAATAATATATAAATTGTATTTGGTTTCTGTAAAATAAAGTTGAAGAAATATATGATAGAGAAAAAGTATATAATAAAAATACACACATGTATGTATATAAACAAAATGAGTAATATTTCAAATAAAAAAGACAAATAATTGTAGAATAATATTTTTTTAAAATAAATTTTTTTATTAGTAATAAAAAATAAAAAAATATAAGTCACTTTAGGAGTAGTTTAACCCTTATACATAATCGCAATCTTAACCACTTTCAATGGACATATTCTCATGTATGTCTATGCATAACAGAAAGAAAGTCACTTAAGATATATTATGTGATCATTCCCTTACAAATAACTCACTCTTCCTTTCTTTTCCAAATTAGCAAAAAATTTATTGGAATTTATATAAATTTGTTTCCTTTCTTTACTCCCAACGAAACAAATCTTTTTTTCTCTTTCTATTCTAAATAATTTATGTTTTTAACCTTTCTTTCTCAATATCCAGCAGCAAAAAATTAAAAAAATAGATGGAATTTATATAATTTTTTCCTTTCTTTTCATTTAAATCAAATAATGTATCATAGTCAAAAGAACAGTGCAAGGAGATTAGTTTTAGAGGCATAAATCTCCACTTGTAAATTTCTTTATTGCAATTTCTCTTATTATTGAGAGTTATTAGGAGTGTAAGAGTGTTGTGGGTTCATTTGAGTTTAATTTAAATAATTGAATATAATTAGATTTAATCGGGTTGAATTTAAATTTTTTAACCTAATGTTTAATATTTCATTTATAAATATTTCAAAACTTAATGTATTTATGTAAATAAGTAGATGCAATAAAATTGATAAATTAAAAAAGTCAAAAGCGTTTTTCTAAATTATAAATATGAATGAACATTTAAAGAAATGAATGATCTAATTGTTTAGTTAGTATACCCTGGAGAATAAAAAAGGACAAAATAATACAAAATCATGATTTGATTATTTTAAAAATAACATACATGTAAGAGTAGTATAGTAGGGTGAAGTAAATTTCCTCACACTTAATCCTTTAATTCCTAAAATTATAAATTGTATTTTTTTTTTCACAAAGTTATAAATCTAGCAAATTGTAACTTTTAGTCAACATCCTAACATTTTATAAATTAATATATATATATAAATAAGTGCTTATAAAACTAAATTTAAAACATTTTAATGTAGAAAGCAAAATTTCCAATAAATAGTTTCACTTCAAAGAGTGTAACGTTAATTAATTTTTTTTTTTTAAAAAAAAACTTAATACAATGTGATTTCAAACATCCTCTTATCCTCACCTCAAAGTGTTATATTTAAGTAAAGTTTTAATGTAGGAATAGCAGTGAAATTTTAATAAAGAAAGGGCACAAATTCATTAGCCAAAAAATTGGCACAAAACGATATCATTAATTGTGGAGTGCCCCCTTTTAAACTTTGACCTAACACCACCTAATCCCTTTATTAGGTAAACTGTGTAGCTTTTCAGACTTTTTAACTCTACTTCTTTACAATGGTCGACGGTAGACGATGATGAATTTGCGCTGAGGAGGGTTATTCAAACACAAAAAGGAGAAACTCTGATGAAAAACATTGCTCGCATATGAAACAAGAAATGTGAAGGAAGATAATGTTTTTTTTTACTTGCTTACTCTTCAATTTGTATTCCATACATATCACTATTTGTATTGAGGTAAGATTTGATGAATTTAAAGCAATTTAATCAAATTTCATGGGATTGAAAATTCGTGACAATAAATATAATCGATTATGATTTTTTTTAAAAAAAATAATCGATGTTTTCATACGCATAATTGAAGTTTTCTTCGTTTTGTACTAATAATTGATGTTTCCATATGTATAATTGATGTTCCATTCATTTTGTTCTACTAATTATCAACATTTTCATACACATAATTGTTGTTGTCATCATTTATATATATATATATATATATTATTTGTATTTATTAAGGATTTTGAATATTTTAAGAATTTTAAAATATTAAATAATTTAAAATTTGTATTTATTTAGGATTTTGAATATTTTAAGAATTTTATATATTTTAAATTTTATTTAAATATGACATTAAATTAGTCAATTTATTATCTTTCAAATAACTTACTCATTCATATGAATCTCATTCATATGAACCTCCTTCGACTCTCACCACCTTAATAATTTCATTTATATGATTCTATTATCTTAGGAGAGTCAACATATCTCTTTCTAGACGAATTCCTAATCAATGCATATCCTAAACAATCTTAACACAATATTTTCTTTCTTGAAAATACTATATCTTGATTAAAATTCAAATTCCACAACTCATAATATTCAAAATCACACAATTAAATCATACCAAAACTTAAAATTTCATTTAACTTGTAATTTTATAAAACTACACATTACATTGACAATTCATGTTCAACATTATATATGTCAAACAATCAATTCTTATCAAACATTTCATTTGAATTAATTCAACAAACTATTTAAATATATTCAATAACTCATTCAATTCCAAACTCATACATTCTACAACATCTATTATGTCTACACTTTCACATTTCAATCTCAAACAAATCTCAATCTACTAAAAAACAATAAATCCTGCAAGAAAATTTGAGATTGGTGACTACGTCACTCCCACATCAAGATCTTCTAGCCTAAGGTTCTATAGGCATTTTAAACTAGTTTTCCTTGCCTAAACTTGAGTATATACTCCCTAAGAGCTCCAAACTACCAAAAGCTCAAAGGTAGCCTAACCTGCACGACAAAGTCCTGATAAAAAATCTAACTATACCACTAGGACCCTGAGCTAACAGAGACTATTTCTGAAGATAAAAACATCTCATGCAAGCTTAAACTAAAGACAAACTTAACTAGATCAAAACTAACTCAAATGAAAATGAGCCAAGAATGAACTTACTATATCTGAGATTTTGATCGGACAATCTTGTAGAGTTCATTGTCAAGAGTCTAGTGGCAGACTCTGATCGTCAAACTAATAAGCTAGGAGGTTAGAATAAACTGATGAGCGAGGAGGTCATAATCTTAGAGAAAAGACAAAGAAAAAATGAAGTTTTTAGAAAGATGATGGTTATTTTAAATTGAGATATAAATTTCTATTTATATACTCTTTTAAATTTAATAATAAAGTATTCAAGTGTCATTTTAATTATACCACTTCTACTCTAAAATTATTTTTCTCGGTTCTTACAATATTCTATATAATTATTTTTCTAAGTATTTTTTTAAGAATTTTTTTCCAAACCATTTTTTTTTTAAAAATATTTTTTTAAAACTCAAAATTATCATCAAGTTCAAAATAAACCAAATTCTAGATATTTTAGTTCACTTTGAATAGTTATTTAGCACAATATACTATTTAAATAAATATTTGACACAATAATATATTGTAGGAAATAAATGATCGAAGTATACTATTTTAATTAAAATTTTGTTTGTAGTACTTAGTTATAATCTCTTATATCCAAATTTTCCTCTTACAACCTTTTTTCACATATCAATTTAAAAAAAAAAAACAAGTTACACATGTAGTTCAAATTAAAAACTAAAAATCAATAAGGTATCAACTTCCTATTTTTATACATGCATGAACTTAGACTAAAAAAATCAACTCTTAACAACCCATTTCTTACATGTCATGCTCCTTTCACATCAACCTATCATGATTCAACAAAAAATAATATGCTCTTAATTTCATCAATACTAAAATCAGGGAAATAAGACTACGATTATAGTTTCCCAAATTTCAAACTTCATAAAAAATACATTTACCTACAAATTGAATTAATCCCCCATTATTAACGATACAATCTCATATATTTACATTTCCAAACAACTTCCACACTATCATCAAATCATAATTAAAAATCCCACTACTCTCGTATTTATATATTTATATATTTCTACATTTACAAACATGTCAATATACTATTATTGCATAAAATATATAATTGTAACCAATTCATATTAATATTCTACCTTAAAGTATTATCAAATATTAACTAATATTTTTTATTTGAAAATTATAGTTATTCCAGTCAAGGTTCTCACGAGTTATGTTATAATATATAAAGTTAAATAATATCTTGTCTAAAAAAAATTTAATCATCAAGTTAAAGGTATTAATACAAACATAGACTAGTATATCACTCTACATATAATTTATACATTTCTAGACATGCAACCAAACCAAGAAAAAAAATTAAAAAATTATTCTAAATAAAAATTGATAAGTATTGTTATCATATTTACTAACTTTGATAAGTTCTAGTATTAAAAAAAGATAAATTAATATATGAAAAGCCTAAACAAACAAAAATTAGAGAAATTTTGATTTTTATAAGATAAAATTTGAATGATTAACTTTTTCTTATTTATAATTTTTTTAATAACATATTTTGATTTCAATCATTTAAACCACTTTTACTTGGTTAACTTAATTCATACATTTTTATTTTTTATTTTTCAATAATAAATAAAATTAAAAAAAATATTTAAGATATACTTCAATCCAAATAAAAAAAAATTATGACTACAAAAAAATAATCTCTTAATAAAAACTATTTAGAACAATTTTTCTATTAAAATTTTGCCATAATCAAACTTAAAACAATCATTGTATAAGATATAAAAAAATAGTTTATTAAAAAAATAATAATTATCAAACTATACATAATTATTATATGTAATATTGAAAGAATCTCATGATATTGGATCCACTATCATACCTAATTAGATTGTAATTTAGAGAGAAACTCCCTACACTAGTATACACAAAGAGAATAAAAACATTTTTTTTTCTTATTCCATCTCCTTCCATACAATTTTCTTATACAGCTAAACTAAAAAGGTGGGATGATGATGGAACTAAGTGTGTTTGATTTCATTATAATAAGAATTAGATGAAAAAGAAAACAGTAAAAATTAAAGAGTGAATTAAGAAGATAATTAGAAATTGAAAATAAAAAATGAAAAAAATAAATTGAATTTAGATGAGAGTGGTGGAATGTCCCATCGAGGTTGAAGTGTGATGTTGGAGACAGACAGTGAAGTGAAGAAATGGAGAGTGCGTGCGGTGCGATGCCATGCCATGACCTTCAGTCCTCACGGGACCTCCAAGATTTTGTCTTTCCATCGTATCTCAACAACGTACCTTCTGCAATTAAAACCCTAAACATTTCATCTCTTCAATAACTAAAACATTCAACAATCACATTATTAACATCAATTTTCAAATATATTATAAATTATAAAATCAACACAAACTTATTAACAATAACTACAAGTTAATATTAAAGGATACTCTCAAATATATATTACAATTTTTTTATACGTAGAAAATAGTTTCAAACCTAAATACTTTATTATTAAAGTAAAAAGTGTATATATAAAAAATTAATTATTTAGGTTTTATTTTAAAATAATTATTATCTTGTTGGAGATCCCACATCGACTAGAGATAAAGACATTTCATAATATATAAATGGGTGCAGACCTCAACCTCATGAGCCAGTTTTATGGGGTTGAGTTAGGCTTAAAGTCCACTTCGTAATATGGTATCAGAGCCATTTTCGAGTCTATCCTAGCGAGTGTTTGTGTTGGGCCTATTGGGCTGCTATCGGACCACCCGATAAGGACATTTCATAATATATAAATGGGTGCAGACCTCAACCTCATGAGCCGATTTTATGGGGTTTTTGAATTTATTTTCATTCAAACAATGCATTTTGTTCTCAAAGCTAAAAATATATGTTAAAATGTTTTGGAGAATGTATTGATTTGTACTTTGTAAAATAGATAACCCTAACTTAATACATATCCCTAACTTTTTATAACCCTGAATTTCCTGAAATATTAAGATTATATAAATGAAAAAAGTCAAAGTCAAAAGAGGTTTATGTTACTGAGTATTAAGTTTAAAAAATAACTCATCAGATGATATGAATTATGAATATAGAAAAAAATAAAATAAAAAAAAAAAAAAAAAAAATATATATATATATATATATATATACACACGTTCTCTTTAAATACACAGTGGTGCAATGAATTTGGTTTAGTTTACTGATTCGATGTTGGATCCAAAAAGCAGTTTGGATAATTTTTGGTTTGAGGTTGATGTTTTCACTTTCAGAAGAGTCGTTTTCATGACTTTCGTGTGTGTGGATGGGCCCTCATGCTAGATTCTTTACTAAGATCACTCTCACCATAATTTCCACTATTATTTTCTTTATTACCGTCTCACTCAACTTTTCTTACATCAAAACAAATTAAACAATACTTTCATTAACATATAGTAACACGAAATTAGAACAAACATTGCCCCTTTTCTTCCCTAACAAACTCAAAAATTGAGTGTGTTGCAAAGAGAAAAGCCATTTGATGGTATCAGGAGAAAACAAAGACTCCAAAAAACTAACAGCAGGCAAGACATTGAAGCACTTGAATCGTTTTTTCCCCCACCAAACATGTGTGGTATTATGGATTCCGCAAAACTCATCAAAATATCACGTACCTCATTTTCCATTCTATCCTCAAAATTTTGTCAGTATCCATCATAAAAAACACATTACAATTAGAGTTTTGTCGGTAAAAGAATACCTATTCAACAGATATCAAATATAAAAGAAACACAACATAAAAAATAATTAATTAAAATAGTTTATAAATTAATTTTTAGTTTGTTATCACTATTTTAATTATTAATTTTAAAATAGTCAATAATTAAAACCTTAATAAGTAATTAAATACAATTTTTAAAAAATACATCAATTTTATTAATAATAAAAACTACTATAATATTAATAAAAATTGTAATATTTAAAATAATATATAATTTAACATTTCTAAATTAATTTTTATTTAATAATTTTTTTACAATATCTAGCAAATTTCACAAATATATTTTTTTATTAACAAATAAAAAGTTAAGAGATGAGAGTATTTCAGGATATTCTACCCTATTTCCAAAAACATGTATCATCATCAAACCTTTTAAGCAAATTCTTTTAACTTCAACATCTGAGTCTATAAAGTCATAATTTAGTTATATATTCATAAAAATATTTTAATAATTTTAAACGGTTCATATTTATTTGAGTATTACTGCAGCACTTGAGTGCCAATAAACGATAGTCAACAAACATAAATTTGATAAATACATCAAAATATCAATTCATATATACAGACACGGATACTGATACGACATGGACACGGACACGAAGATACGTGTAATATCTAAAATGTAGGACACGGGGACACAGATCTATATATAATATAATTATGAATTATATAAATTGACAATAAAAATTTATGTTCACAAGTATGTTACAAATTATTTTTTAGAGCAGAAAAATGTTTTTCATGACTGATTCAAAATGATTTGTTTCTTATTTTTATAATCATAATAAAAATTTATACAATAAGTTTGAGTTTTTAGAAAATTAATGTATTTTTCTTTTTTAAAATTATGTTAGAACCGTACTAGAATTATCAGAAATCCAACAAATACTTTTTGAATTGGACACTTCACGAATACGTGTCCTACAAGTGTCATACGAGTGTCGGTGTCCGATATGAGTATCTGACACCGACACGCCATTTAAGAGAAGTGTCTGAACTTCATATATTACAACACGTATATCATGCTTAAAATACTCCCGCCTATGTTATATGCTTAAAATTTATTATTAAATTACAAAAAATTTGATTTTAAGTGATTTAATTTTATAAAATTATTTATAAGATAAAGATTTGTATCAATTTATATATTATTAGAATAAATTTTTCATGATTCTGAAATTATATCATTAAATAGATTTTAAGTTTAATTTAACTTTATAAAACTAATTTATAAGGTTAGATTTTCAACCATTTATAATATATAAATTTTTAATTAATGTGAAATTTTGAAAATAAATATAGTATGAAAATTTAGGATTTTCATAATGTAGTTAAAAGACCATTGGATAAATTTTTTTTCATTAAATATACATAAGGAGCATTGAGACAATGAGATTGGGACAATAAAAGAAAGATTGGTGTTTAATATATACATAATTTTCTCCTGTTTTTCATACAACATATAAAACAATATATTAAAATAAAAACTTTATTATACACTGGATTATGAGTTCAAAATTAAAAATCAACTAAAAAAATAATGGATTTGTTTGAGTTATATTCTCGTTGACTTATATAGTGAAAATATCTCACTAAATTTAAAGATGACAAAAATAGACCCATTTTTAACTTTATGTTATATATATATTAGGCTCATTATTTTTAATTTAAATATTTTAAACTTTTTATTGCATTAAAAAATACAAGTTGTTCTATCAACCTCCATCAATAACTTTAGGTATATTTGGAGTTAACTTAATCCTTATTAAATACAAGCAATTTAATACATATTTCAAATAAAAAAATACATAATATATAAGATTAACCCATTTAGTATATGTTCTTTTATTTAAGCTGGCTTCTCCTCTCACAACTGCTCTCTATGTTGAGTTTTTGACTTCTCCTCTCACGGTGTGTGTACCTACAAAGCGTTCTAATGTCAAAGTCAGAAATAATTTATATATTTATTAGATAAAATTAACTCTTACTTATCTTTTAGGTGAAACTTCTATTTATAAGTCTCTTTTATTGGACTTGTCACTTATTTGGACATTTCTTTTTACATCACTTATTATTTTAAACACACCCATTAATTTGGACTTTATTAAATTGAGTCTTACTACAATAATTATATATATATATATATATTCAATATATTCTTTTGGTCACACCTATGAATAGCACAATATAGATTAGAGAGTGAAGTTATTGCCACCCTCTCTCATTACTCTAAAGTAAAGAATGAATGCAACATTCTCAAAGAATATAGTTATAGATATTTTTCATCTTTGCATTTAAATTGATTGTATAAAAAAGGTTTATTTCATATATCAAGTAGAATAATTTTCATTTTCTATTAAAATAAAATAAAGTAGTGATGAAAAAGTGAAGGATATGGAATGACGCGCTTAGAAGGAGAGTGAGAAAATTGCAAAAGATGTGTCTCTTGAGCTATGGTCAGCATCATCACTATCTCACTGCCAAACTTTGTCCTGTTTTGGGGCACAGTGCCCTCTTCCTCATTTAACCCTTCTTCTTCTTCTTCTTCTTCTTCTCTCTCTCTCTCTCTCTCTCACTTCCTCATGCTTCACTCTCACACAACTCCCACTTCCTTCACCTGCAACACACAAATCTCTCCATCTTCTCACTTCACTCTGCAACACAAAAACATGCACTCTTTTAGCTTCCATGTCACTACTTAGCTTCTCTAACCAATACCTACCATCTTTTTTTCTTCCTATCCGTACACACCCTCTTCACTTAGTTTCTACTACACAATAAAAACCCTAGCTACTCCTCCTAAGAACAACTTCATTTTCCAGATACACATATATGTTTATATAGAAGCTTCGTTGGTGCTGGATCCTTCTACTTCAACCTACCACCACAAAATCAACCTCCCTCTACACAAGATCCCACTCAAATCCAAATCAACAACCATCAGATCTTCGCAATGGAGAGCCTGCCATCCCCAAGAACAACAACTTCAAGCACCACCAACGGCGGCGCCAGTAGTACTCCGAGCAGGTATGAGAACCAGAAGCGGCGAGACTGGAACACGTACAGCCAGTACCTGCGGAACCACCGGCCGCCGCTGACGGTGGCGATGTGCAGCGGGGCGCACGTGCTGGAATTCCTGCACTACCTGGACCAATTCGGGAAGACGAAGGTGCACAACCCGACGTGCCCGTTCTTCGGGCTGCCTAACCCTCCGGCGCCGTGCCCCTGCCCGCTCCGCCAGGCCTGGGGCAGCCTGGACGCCCTCATCGGGCGCCTCCGCGCCGCCTACGAGGAGAACGGCGGCAGAGCCGAGAACAACCCCTTCGGCGCCCGCGCCGTGAGGCTGTACTTGCATGATGTGCGTGAGTTTCAGGCGAAGGCGAGAGGTGTTAGCTACGAGAAGAAGAGAAAGAGGCCAAAGTCGAACATCTCTAATGCAGCTCCTGTTACCACTTCCCCCAATGCCACTGCCACTGCCACTTAGCATCATCACTTCCAAACCAATTATATAATTACTATCATCCATCACGCCATGCCCTCACATGCATATCTTTATATATCATCATCTCTCTCTTTTTTATATCTTAGTCTATATCAAACTTGTGCCTCTTTTATGTTTATTTTTGGCAACTTTAAGGTTCTATTTATATTCCTTTGCAAACGTGTTTACGCCGTCTTCTGAATTGTTGAGATGTTTTCCATAACTCTTCTGGCTTCCTGTGTTCCAGGAAATACAATGCATACCAAACTAGGATATGTTTATGCCTATTTTAGTGTTCAAATTAATCGACATTTTCGGGGTTTCTGATTCTCTACAGTCACACATTCACTATGGTTTCTATAAAATCATGAGCTGATGAAGTGTACTTGATGAACACACATGTTTAGATACCTTGTTAGTGAGAAAGATTGAAGTTTTAACAGATATATATACCTGAAAATATATGGATGGTTGCACTAGCACTTGCCCTTGTACTTGTAAAGTAATTAAGAAGTTGCTGGTGCTGCCACTGTGATTTGTTTTCGTTGTGTATTTTAGTTAATAATTAGTTACAGAGGAGATTAATTATCTTCTGTTTTTCATTGTGTTACATACTGATTAAGTAACAGTCTTTGTTTCTTTTCCCTCTGATCCATGCATGGATTATAAGAAAGGGTGTTATGAGTAGTTAGTTGGGATTAAAAAGAATGAATGTAATATGATATTAATGAAAGTAATAGTTAGGTTGGTAGAGGAAGTGGAAGAATGTATTATTGAGAGGAAATAATAAGTGAGGTGGTCAAATGGAGTTAGGTATATATTAGTTTGATGCTGATCTTGTGAAATCTGTCTTTAGACAGTAAGACAAAACCTAGATTATATCTCTAGTGTAGCTGCCAGCTAAAGATGGAGATGTCAAAAGTAGCTAAATTTGTAACAACAAGTTTTGGATTATTGACATGAGAGGGTATGTTATTTGCTGTAACTTGGAGAACGAGCCCTTAAATTTGATGAAAAGTGGTTCTATATGGTAGGCTTATCATCAACTGTCTCCTCTCAGAATGTATGGGTTAAAGCCTCTTTTATTCCTCTATATATGTATATTCTAATGTCCAAACCCAAATGTTTAATGCAAGGTTCTTGGTTGAATCGGTTGATTTAATTAACTTAATTGGGGATTGTTTCACAAATGGTTGTTTTTGTCATTTTCATTGATTCTACTACAGATATGGAGTTAAACCAAAAGAAATTTATTAATACACAAATGTTATTATTTTGTACCAAATGATATGTTATATTGTAATATATATTTGATATATATATTTTATATTAATAGAATTATTTATCAGTATTTTTATCTTAATTTAAACTCAATTAATATAGTGAATTTAATTAAATACCAATTTATAAACTAGTTTACAAATTTCATTAATAATAAAAATTATATTAAATTTCAATAAATTTTTTAGTTTTTAAAATAGCATGTAATTTAGTTAATATAAAAATTAATTATTTTTTGTCATTGAAATAATTTTTTTAATGATGTTATTACTTTACTTAATCTCTCTTTAATATAAAGCTTAATTATCACTTAATGAATACTAGGAGACATATCAAAATATAAAAATATCTTTTTACCAAACAAAAAAAAAACTGATGACCATATTCTACGGGGACAGATTATTTAAATGAGTAAAATAGTTGAAATTAATGTGAATTTATAGTATACTGAAGGAGGTTTACTTTATAAAGTGATCTAATAATGGTTTCACATATGAGAAAAGTTGTATAGATGCATGTATCTTTTCCCAGTTATAGTTGAAATATAGTGTACTATGATATCTTGTAGTATTTTGTAATTATTAGAGATAATAGAATTAAGGCTACTTTATAAGATTCTAGTCCCATCATACCTTAAAGTTGTTGCCCACAATAATTCTCAAAACTATTACAATTTGTTTAATTTATATAGGCTTTAGACAGATTCAAAATTATAGCTTCTCCTTCTACCATTATCAAAATATTGCATTGGGATTATTAAAAGGGCCAATTCAAGAAACATATTGCAATAACTTACTAAATGAGATTATAGTATTTTGGGGTCTAATTATCATGATTAAAAGTTAACCATTGATGGACGTAAATAAAAAAATGGTTAACCTCATTCTCTTAGAATAAAGACTCTTCATTATTGAAAATTTGAAAGGTTTACAATTAAAAGTTTCATTCTAATAAGATAAGAGAATACCTTGGGTCATAATATGATTATGAATTTCAAAAAAGAAAAACTATTAAGGATGGAAGTTTCATTGCTTTATCTACTAACAATTAAAAGTTTCATTCCAATAAGATAAGAGAATACCTTGGGTCATAATATGATTATGAATTTCAAAAAATAAAACCTACTAAGGATGGAAAAAAATAAAAGTTATTGTTTATACCAATTGTCTACATTACTATATATATTATTTACTTGTTTTCAATTTTTAAGTATATAATTTTTTTGAATTATTAAATATTAATAAAACATATTTATAGTTTAAAATTCGAATCTTATCACTTTAAATATAAAATACACCATATTAAGAGGATAGTATCTATGTTATAAAGTTCTCACATAATTAGTCATTGCTAGTTTATATAAAATTCGTATTAATGCCATGATTAAAAAAATCAAACATTTTATGATATTTACGATAGTAATACTTTTAAGTTTAATTTGGGATTCTAAAAAAGTAAAAATATTATGTTATTTTGAAGCGATAGCATTGTTCATGAAAATGAAAGCCACAATTTATAAATGTGTGTGTGTGTGGGAAGTAGGGTACCCAAAATTTTCTACTCTACCAAGGATTTCAGAAACCCCATGGAACACTGTACAAATCATGCTTGTTGCACATTTTCATAAAACTATATTTAAATTCTTAAAAGTTTGTGATGTGTAGATCGATGCAGTGAGTTATAATTGTATAAAAAATTTAACTCAATTTTTTTAATCAAAATATGTGAGCAACCTATTGTGAAAATTGAATTGCATTTTTTAATGTAATATAAAGAGGTAAATGGAGATATGATAATGATAAAGATATTCAAACAAACATAACCCAAATAACTCAAATATTTCCTTTTTACACATAAGTAATTATCGGACAATTATTAACTATTACCCATAATTAATATTTGTTATTTCCTCCTTTTTGATTTCTTATTCATAAAGTTATTGTGTATATTGTTCAATTTCTTATTGATCCTATGATTTTGATACTTTGCTTTGCCTTCACAACTTATGATAATGAGATAATAGTATGAAGATACTTGTAGTTAATAAGTTGGGAGTTAGGTAAATATACAAAATCACAAAATTGGTTTTCATCTTAATTTAAATTTTAAATTATCCAAGTATTTATAGTATGAAAATAATTAGAATAGATTTAGAAATGAATTCAAATCATTGGAAGTAATTATAATGGAAGTTTGCAATTAAAACAACAATAATTTTACATATAGAATAACATATTCCAATATTTTTATACTATAGGTAAGTAGATAATATAAAATTTGAATCGAAAACCAATTTCGTGTTACAATATAAAGACGAAAAACATATTTAATCATAATAAATTGACGACCATAAATCATTTTAAAAGTTAGGTAGTTTCTTAACATAAGTGTGATAATGAGTTTAAGGTTATTTGTCTTTTTTTTTACATATGTGATCCACAGAAGAAGTTGCATGAATTACTTAACGTAATCATAAGGACAACCAGATTCATGAGCATGAGCCATCAAATAATAATAACACTCTTTTTCCTGAGATGTTGTGAATTTGAATACTTACATTTGTTGAAGTCATTGAATAATGTAACAGTTGTTACTGATAAGAAAATTTAGTTTGACGAGAAATTTGATAGCAACAGTAGTCTCAATGGTTGCGCTAGAGGAGAAATGGTGCATGAAATTTGTGCCTATAATTGTACCTTCTCTGGAATATTCTATCTGAAGATGCTGTCCTAAGAAAATACACAAGTTTTTTACAGCAGAAGACCTCATCTAGTGTCTTCCAGGAACTTAGATTAATGCAGCCAAAGACCTAAACTGTACGAGCTTCTGATAACTTGTAATTGTTACTGTGTTACGAAACCAAGGGCAAAAATTTGTAGTGATTTTCACCAAAACGAAGTCCTCGGAGAACCCGAACAGCATAGCCCAACAATCTTGTTTGAATAGATCGATGTGAGACTCCACAACTTTCCAACTCATAATTCATTTATATCATTCGCTTTCTCACTCCTTGTTTTGCTTACCATCCTTAATTTATTCACCCACCCTCACTTCTTTCACCCACTCTCACTCCTACGTCTCTTCAAATAAAATATAGCAGCAACCAGATACAAACTGGGCTCTGCATCGTTTTCTGCAAGTGTATTCATAATTTTCATTGGGCTGAGAGGCTTCTGAAATTACCTCTTCAGTTCAGACTGAAAATCTGAATATTCAACACAAATTGGAGATAAAAAAACTAAGTGTTAAAGGTTGGAGTTTGGAATAAGGGAGGTCACCTCAAAGTTCATTATTGTCAGTGTGAAGTCATGAACAATTGGATTGAGTTGACTAGATATCATGTTTTAATTATTTAGTTCCTTCTAAAATTTTAATATAAGAGATCTTTGTGTTTATAATAAAATTATAACAAACAGAATTAAAACCTAATTAGTTATCCGTGGACATAGGTTGTTGATTGACAACTAACCACGTTAAATCCTATGTTATTTATTTTTTTGCTGTTAATTCATGATTTTGTGTTTCTTCCGTGTGTTTTTTCCATCAATTATCTCACTCCCTATACAAAAATTCATGAATTCCTTTCTCTCTAGTTTCAAAGTTTCCTTTCTAGTTTCAAATCTTATTAGCCAAATTATCGCAATGCAGACAAGTTCCAACCTTATTATGCCAACTATGTATACTAATTGAAATCATCACCTAGTTATTTTTTTCTCTATAATGAAGAAAATGGCATGACATACAATATCTTGTAAACCTTATTATTTTTTAAAATTAAATATGTTATAGTTGAACCAAATGGGATACACAATATAGCTTAAACATATTAAATCCAAATTTGTTTTTGCTGTTATTGCTTTGTAACATACAAAAGGAGTTTAACGCAGTGGGATATACTTATGTTCTGTGTTTGGCTTGGGCTTTCTTATCATTGAGTGACCGTCATGTTCCTTTCAACCCACATTCTATCAATCTATGAATGCCACTTCCTTTTTTTCTTTCTTTCTTTATTTATGCTCAAGGAATCTTCTCCCTTCACCTTTTGTTTCCTTTGTCATTTTCATAAATACTTCTCTCTTGATGGAAGACTCTTTCTTCCTACACCTCCATACCTTCTTGTGCCACCCCCATACTAAATATGAAAATACCATTTTATCCTTTTTTTTTCACCCCCTTGGATTTGAAATAATAAGCCTATGGATTATGTAATCCGGATAAATTCCGGATTACATAATTCGGAAGTTAATTTCATATTTAGAAAAGACTTCCGGATTATGTAATCCGAAAGCTAATAACACATCGGAAAAAAAGACTTCCAGATTACATAATCCGGAAGCTATAGAAAAGACTTCCAGATTATGTAATCCGGAAGCTAATCACAAAAGACTTCCGGATTACATAATCCGGAAGCTAATTTTGAATCTAAAAAATGACTTCCGGATTATATAATCCGGAATATTAAAAAGGGTATTTTTGGAATAAGAAAAATTTATGGGGGTGGCACAAGAAGGTATGGAGGTGCAGGAAGAAGCAGCCTTGATGGAAACCAAGTAGAGGATGCTCAAGCCCATGAAGCCCAAGCCCAACAAGGGGCCCAAGTCCAACAAGGGGTCCAAGCCCAACAAGGGGCCCAAGCCCAAAGAATTACTAGGAGCATGGCAAGAGCTTTGGGACAAGAGTATAATAAGATGGCTCTTCTTATTTCTTTTATAGAATAGGGGTGCGGATGTAATAAATAGGTGTAAGTAGTAAGGGAGGTTAGGGGGAGTGTAGATAGGAGTGATGAGGTGCCAAACTAGGAAGGAAAGTCACACTTCCTTCATTGTCTAGTTGGCGCCGAATTTCATCAGCATTTGAGGTTCATTTAGCTTGCATTTTCAGCACCTCATAGGCTATAAATAAGGTGCTTCTCTTTGTATTTTTGAGATTGGAATTTTATAGTAGAGAGACTATACTCAAATTTTGGGAGAAATTGTGAGTCTTGGGTCTTCTTCTTCCTTTGCCTTATCTTATGAGCAATGGTGAGCTTCAAGTGGCGGCACTCCATCACTTATCTTGGAACAAGGAACCAAGTGGCGTGAATGGCTTCTCCAATTCTCAAAATCCAGCAAGCTTCTTCTATAAGTGTTCTTCTTCCTTTTCTTCAATTTTCATTCGGTAGTTTTTAGTTTCCTAGTCTTTCCTTTCATTTGCACAGTTTTAAAGTTGTATTTCCAGCTTTGTTTCTTTGTTTCTGTTCGGTTCAGTAGTTTAGCATTTCAATTCTGTCCAGCTTTCAATTCTTGTTCTTCATTCCTTGTGTTTTGATTCCATTTGACAATATATGGACCTCCATATGAGTTTTGGTTGGTGCAAAGTCTTGGTGAGTTCTTGAATTAGAACATTGATCCAATTCTAAATAAAGTGTCATTTCATGACCAACTCAAGTTGCTCCTAAGAATGTCAAAGAATCATGTATTCTTGTTTTGCATTCCCATCATCTCTTGTTCTAAAATCTTCATATCCTTAATTATTTAATCTATGGATAAGTATTTTAAAGTTAAATATTATTTGTTTAACTCTTTTCTCTCTCTAATGAGTGTTTTGATTGATTTGCTGGTATTTTGTTATCTTATTCAGAGTTTGATGTCAATTCAAATCTCTTTGTTGTCTAAGAAATGAAGAACTGTAAGTTAAGAGAAAATTATTTAAGTAGTTAAGTTTGTTTTGAGTTATGAGGATATGTGGAACACGAAAAATTGAAATTTTCTGTTAGATTGAGTCTAAAATTTAGGATCTAGATACTTGTCAATAAGTTGATGTGATGTTATTTGATTTTGATTAAAAAAATATTATTAATAGGAATCTTATGATGATAAAAATAAAATATATACATGTAGAAGGAATGTTCGAAATATGAAAACAGTATAGGTAAACTTTTGAAATTGAGATGATTTATGATCCACTTTTTATGTCCATTCACAACGTTTTAAATCCAACTTTGTCCTTGTCTTTTAGAAATGTTAATTAGTTGTATGTGTGCTATTATGAAATATGTTATTTTTTTGAGTCCTGAAAATTCATCTAGATGACAATCGCCTTAACCAGATAGCAAAGAATTCATTTGAGATTTAAATTTGTTTAGCAAATTATATTTCGCCGAACAAATTTGCTCTTTATTTTAAGATTATATATATGAAATTGATACGACGGGAAATAAGATTTTTTTAGCTTACATTTGAGTAATTATGTGTAAGTATTCAATGGAGGATTAAATGATTTGAGGTTAAATATATAAGATATATGTTGAGATATTTTTGTAGCTTGTAGCATTAAGTAGAAATCCATTATGAAAGAATACACTATAGCTTGCTTTATCATAATAACTTAAGGTGGTGAAAAACTAAGAAATTTATTGCAATATCGACACACAATTAATATAAGTATTCTAGAAGATTATTTATTCATTGGAACTTTTAGATTAATAGTGTTTTTGATAAATAAGATAATTTGATATTTAATGCAGATCAAATTGTTTTAGTCCATGACATATCAAATTGATATTTAATACCATTCGTGTATTTTGTAAGTAGCTTTTGATATGATTGTTCTTAATACATTAATAAATTGTTAGACATCTAAAAGAAATTTCTGAAGGAGCATAAAATATTTCTGTTCTGTGAAGAATAAACATGTATACATGCTTATGTTGAAATTTCAAAATACTTATATAAACTCTTTGTTGGTTATTACAGACATGTGATATAAGTTTGTCTGTACGTACTTAGTTATTTGGGGTTATAACAAAATTTGCAAGGTACTACTAATATTATGAATGAATTTCCCCAGGCGATCACTAGAAGTCATCCTCATTGTATATTAGTGAAGTAAAAGAAATTATGGAGCTAAATCAAGATTGAGCTTTGATGATTGTTACTCGACAATTGAATTAACAGTCACACGTAACTGTACATAGTGATGAGCAAGACCTTAACATAAGATAAAGAACTAAGATGGAGCCATAGTTATAGTTTTACAAACATAACTGCAAAACTTGTATGAACAAAATCACTTTAGCATTTTGATCTTCTCAACAATCAGCTTCCGTGAAAGCGTAAGTTTCACAAGCTTAGGAATGGTTCAGTATATCTAACGGATCTGAACGGACTTTGAGCCTGTGCATTAGAGCACAAACATGAAAGGGTTCATAGAAAGAGAGGCTCCTGCCAAACTAAGTGATAGTAATATATATCTACACAAGGATGCATTTTTCCATAAAAGAATGTGCCTCCACAACTATTGTCATTGAATTGCAACTAAGATCTTCGGGCAGCTTTTCTACTAGTGTAATAACCTCTGACAAGCAAAAAAGAAGCTTTTACTTTTGCAAACAACCCAAGTGATATGATATAACTGAGGAAAGCCCAGTGAACATAGGACACGGTGTAAACCCAAATAATTTGTATGCCAAGAGATTAGCTCTCTACGTTTATCTTCAGCTGCTGGCTTGATCAGTAGGAATCTCAACTCCACTTTGGAAGCTTTATAAACCACAGGCCATACACAGTTGATCACATGGTCCTCAGAAATCCACGAACTTCAACTAGGAAGCTATTAAGATTTTTTCTAAACCTCTGGTAATTTATTCGATCCAGGGAGGAAGAAAGCTGATTTGCCATTGTTAGTGTGTGAAATGCATTTGCCAGCCTAGTTTTGAGTGCTGGATCTTGTTGTCTTTCTATCAATTCATTCCCCAATCTCTGTAAAGAAATTTCCCACAATCCATAAAATAAAAGGAGGAAATCATAGAAGGAATAAAAGAATATATTGTATGGTAACTGATTATGTAAAATTTTCTTAAAAACTTAAGTTTGAATTCCCTCCCCCCAAAAAAAACATAGAATATAAGCTGGTTAATAATGCAGGTTCTTTTGGGAAAGTAAGTCACCAATAGCAACAGACAAGCTAAGTTTTTCACTAATCAAGTCGTTGAACGAATGTATGCTGATTTGAAATGGATTTAGATGCACACTGAACAAAAATATAAAATATATTCCTGATATGAAAAGTAACGCAACTTGCATATTCACCATTGAAGAGAACAAGCAACACTATGATCATTTATACATCAATCTTACAATACTAGTTCAAACATGTTAGCTATGAAAATTTAAGAAAGCATGTTTGTAACCTCGAACTTGCATAGAATTTTTTTACCAAATGCAAGTCAGAGACTCACCTGATACAGGCCTTGCTCACACAGGATTAAAGGAAGGAGAGCATCTGCTGCAACACTGATCAGATCCGGACTGAAATAACAAGGGTAACACTGTTAGTCAATTGCAATGTGACTTTGAACAGTATTAACTAAGATGTGGAGTGGCCGTTTAGTAACATTATACTAGGAACTAGGAAACAGAGGTATTTGTGTGGATAATTTGTTTGCATATTTAAAATAAATCATCCAACAAATTTTATTAAACTCGTGACATACTTGAAAATAAAGTATGTGGGTGTGCTCTAAAAGATGGCACATTATTTGACTTGCACATTCATTTGATACACCCACTATAGAATTAACTGTGTTACAGTGTTTATCATTATAAGCAAAATAGAAACAACTTCACATAGACCATGGAAAACAGCCAAGTGTATTAAATTTTACCAATATTTTAATATTCTTCCTAGAATGCTTCCTTGTAAAACAAAAAGTACATAAAGTGTGCTTTTTTTTCACTTATATATGAGATCAGAGGTAGTACTATAAGCAATGAATGTTAGGTTTTCAAAGGGACATGAGAATGAGAAATATTAGGATCGCACTCTTTATTACTGACTGAAATTTATTGAAAGCCACAAATTTTGGTGGTGGATTTTCTCTCCTGATTTTATACTTTTCAATAAATTTCAACCTGTAAGTGAGTTGGAAAAAGTGTTACTATCATTCTCACATTAGAGAAAGGTACGAGTAACGAGTATCATAATGAAAACGTTCTCCCTTCTGATGGATGGATGTATGGCCACACAAGAAAGGACAAGATATGGAATGATTATATACGAGTAAACCTTAGGGTAGGACATATTTAGGAAAATATGACCAAAAATTAGTTAGGATAATTTGGACACATACAAAGAAGGCTACTAGAGACACAGCTGCACCAATTAGAAGAACAAATTGTATGGTTTGTAATCCTATGAAAAGGAGGGAGACTAAGAAGAACTTTGGAGTAAGTTGTCAAAGAAAATGTCATAGCATACAATATTCGGGAAGCTTTTAACTGAGTTGAATGACATCAAGTGATCCATGTAGACAACGTCTTCACCTGGTGGGACAAAACTTTGTTGGTGTATTTATTTGAAAATCAAACTCCAAAAATTTGATGAGCACCCGATCCAAAAGAGCCACTTATTAAAGATAACTAGACTAGATTTAGATATACAAACTGCCAGATAATAATAAATTTAGAATAGCATGACAACAGATAAGAACTTCCTTCACAGAAACAGATTCCTAAATCTGTTGTTTTTTATTCATCCTAGAGTAGACTCTCCACACCTTCACCCTACCATGCTTTTACAAGTTGGGCTTCTATAATCTATGACCAAAAGAGGAGGGGGGAGGGGAGGAGATAATAGATGACCCGCTAATTGAGTGACAAATGCAGTACATATATTCGAGTAATAGTGCTAAATTATCCATATTGATCTTTGTATGCTAGTTTAGATAAACAATCCCACTCTCAAGGTCCAATACATTGTCAGGCTTGGTAAAACAGAAAGGAAAAAGGGAAAAAAGAATTTCCTTTGTATTCTCACCTATAATCCTCAAAAAGGAGGAGCTGCAGCAGTGAACGAAGAAAACGGCTCAAAAGACCTTCTGAAACATTCCCACTTGAATCCTTAAGACCCACGGTGTGGGCACCCAAGCCTATATTACCGTTACCAGTCTCTTTGTAGTGGTAAGAAGCCAGAGCTTGCAGAGCTCTCAGACTCTTACTAACCACATCTGCGTCCTGCAAAATCCGGAAAGGATAGCCCATATTCTAAGCACAATCATAAATTACCAACTAGAAAAAAAATTCATCTGTGAACTGTGTAATACACAGTGGAATTTATCCCTTTTTTCAAAGAAGTTTATTTAGGACACTAGAAAAGAATGCTAAACTATTGAAAAACTACTTAAGCTTATCGCAGCTTAATCAGATTAGTTTCTAACTGCTTCATTCTATAATATTGATTATTAAAGAAAAAGCACATTACAAATATTACCTGATGGTGAAGACCAAAATCGAGGGTTCCAAGTATATGAGCAAAGGCTTCACTATTTAGTAGCGCAAATGTTTCAGGATAAACCTCCAACATATGTGAAAGGAGAGAAAAATACTGCAAATAAATTATACAGTATTTAGTTTTGGATAACAATCAGTCCCGTTTTACTTCGCATAGCACAAAAATATCTTACATCATGACAAAGTTTGGGATATTTTAAGAGTTCCATAGAAATCAGCGGTGCGACCATGTGAAGACCAAAGTAAACCACCTACAAGACACATGCATTAGAAATTCACTGTCCGACTTTACATGAAACTGGTAAATGTAATCTTGATATTACCTGAGATATGTTAGTGCCTTGGGCTTCAATTGAATCTGACGAGAAATCAATCTGCCACATTAAGAATTTTTTAGTTAAGTTGCACTTATGTTAAGTATGAGTATGAGAGGCAGGTAACCTCTTTCCAACTGCTAGTCAAATAAATTATGCAAAGAAAATCTTTACCATGTCTTTAGAGCAAAGACTTGAGAGAAGTTGAAGAAGCGCACGCAAATCTCTATACTTATCTGTTTTAGCCTCAGTAAGTAAGCTGCTTGACAGACTTAGTGATATCTGAAAAGGGGCGAATGGAACATGAGAGAGAATATTTTTAAAATAACGAAAAAGAAAAATTGAATTAGCAACAATATATTGACTTTATATAGGGCCAGTTGTTTACACTTAAAAATAAGTGTGTTTGAAGTAAACAATTTGTAAAATATCATTTAAGAAGCAGATCAGACTTTCTTATTAAAATAACATGAAAAAAACTTATTTTCAAAATAAGCATATTCGATAAACACATAAAAAAAACAGAAATCTGTTTATTTTAGTAAAAAAAAAAAGCACAAACAAAATAACAAAATTGAAACACTTGAATTGTTGGTATTGAGATAAAAAAGAAAATCAGTGTGAAAGGGGACAAATTTAAATGAATACGCACTTCGCATCCCTTATGCTTCATACAAACTGATAAAGGTTGTAATATTGCAGGTATAGGAGTATAAAGATTTTCCTTTCCAACTATCTGACCTCGAGATTTGTATATGGTTTGAACTTGAACCAGATTAAAGCTTCAATAGTATAATTTAACTTTTTTCAGAAAAAAAAAATCCACAGAGGAGCCTCATCAATCTGAGGTACCAAAAGGAAAGTTCAACTAGTCAAGGTGTTCCTCCTGATCCAAAGTATTTGCCATATGAAAAACAATATAAGTGATAACAGAAAATTACCTTGCCAATATTGTGAGATGAATACAGCTGAAGCAAACGCATGCAGAAATCAACAACAGCAGCAGTTTCTTGGGCCTCCAAGTATGTAATTTGTCCATCGACCCAGTCAACTACAAATTTAAGTAGCAGGTACACAACTGCAGACTAAACAATAAGAACATATAAGTACAGATCAAGATGTCAGAAACTTGGAAATTTACACACATTTGTCAAACGAAAAGTAACAATAAAATCGACTTGGAAAAATGAACAATTTATATGATATAAGATGTTCACAAAAAAAATAAGATAGCCATATAGATAACACTTCTGAGTTTGTCAAGAGCATTGAGGATACTGTATAAGCTGAAGATACTGATAAATATGACTGCTACCTCATGTTTATAAACTTCAAGAAGAACTAGAATAGGATTCATTACGGAGAATCCTAGTTCATAGATAGCCTTCTGTGTCCGAGGTTCAGAAGCACTTGCAGCTCCACGTAGCCGTTCTAACATGCAGCTGACCTACAGAATGTCGATGATGTTGAGGAATTATTTTCATACAAACATTGGAATGGAATAATTCCTCAAGCCCTCACCGAAAGGAGAATATCTGGTTGTTGTGCAATGCTTCTAAAATTACTCTTCCTGGATATCTCCACTATGTATGTTGCAATAGGACCCATGAGATTTCGTACATACCTTTAAATAAAAAATAAATTGAAAGGTTTACAGTGTCATAAATTTTGAAAACATAGCAAAAGAAAGTTGAAGTAAATACTCACTGACTAGACGCATCTGAATTTCTTATGCCTGAAGCTGAACGAACAAGTGTTTGTGCAAGAGACCGCTGGAGCAAGAAACTGATGGCACTTAGAAAACAACTGATAACAACATAGTAGATGGTGGGAGATAAAGATCTTACCTGATGAGCAGTGTCCAACAAGATCAAAGTCTTTTCAGTGGAAAATGAGGTTGCTAGTTCATGCCACGAATTCTGCACATAATACCAAATGAACAGGCGAATCAAACTGTGATAGTAAAATATGAAGGTCATTTTGGGATTCGAGTGTATTAGAAATAACATCTTTTTTATGATAAATGAGAATTTGATATCTTCTAGTATCTACAACACTTGTAATATTGTTTAAAACCAATTAAAAAAAATTAATATATCATGAAGAAAGCATATAAAGTGAGGAACACATATTAATGTTTAAGAAACCCTAAGCATTACAGAAACATTATTTTTAGAATTACACCATCACCAAAAATTGTTTCAGAATACTTCCCAGTTTCAGGGAGCATAAGAACTAAGTAAACAATGAGAAAAACTTCTGTGCTGGATTGACCATTAAATTGAAATGATTACTGAAGATCACATCAAAACGGTAATGCATTATTGGATCTAGGTGCTGATCAACCTTAAGACTATCAAGGACATTGACTTACACATTGTGGAAGATGCTGATAGTAAACACAAAGGAAGGAAAGGATCGATATGATGTGTTTTAAAGTTTGATTGAACATTTTGTCATCATTATAGTGTTATGAAAACTTTACTCTATTCTGGCAAGTATTGTAAACAAAGTTTCCCTGTTTATTGGCTCCAGATCTATGAGCATTCTATTATTATAACTTATAAGCAACTACTTACCAAACTTGAATCACCCATTAATGAAAAAATACATTTTAAAATATGCAGACTCTTAAGTTTGCATCAAGACAAAACTTTGATGTGTTTTATCAATTTAAAGGTACATAAATAAGTATTGACTCACCAGGGTAACAAGGTGGATGCATATATGCTTTTGCTGAACCAGCGAATGAAGTAACTGGTAACAAGTGAGTCCCTAGGAAAAAATACATTGCATAAGAACAAGGTCATTTGCCATTTATTCCAGTATCTTTTACAGATAAATTGCACTTACAGATTATAAATTGATTATTAAATTTTAGAAGGAAAAAATGGTAAAGAAAATATGCATATTAAATCAATCAAACATAAATGTTAAGGGTGCCAATCAACACATCTCAGAAGATGAATGCATCTACCCAAGTTTTAGATGTTATAATTTATGCTCCTTTTGGATAATTTTGACATGGAATAACATATTCAATTCTATTTTTTTTCTTTAAAATATCATAAGTGTAGCTCGTTCACAATCCCAACATTTCAGAAGAAAAGGCTTGGATACATAAAAATATCCAATATCTTAATCTTACGTTGAAGACTAAAAATACCTCAGAATTATAGAGTATCCTACAATGCTAAAGTGTAGCACAATACTAGATGTGAGATGATGGTCCATGTTCTTTATGACCTTGGGCTCGTATGGCTTACTACAAGAGTATGCTGCTACATGTGATCATTGTAGTCAAAATCAAGAGTTAGATCCTGGAATCGTATGATTCCACGATTTCACACCTTCTGTCTTTTCCTATGCCAACATATGATCGGAACAGTGTGAGATCAGTGGGATTGTCGCTGAAAATCGAAAAAATGCAGGATTGTCGTTTCGAGTTCTATTTCAGGTCGGCGGTTTTTGTTCCTTTCAAGCCCAATAAAAAAATGACTTTCCCTCTTCTTCACATTCAATAGATGGTTTGCGTCTTGAACTCATTCATCTTCAACTATGCGCATGGTCTTCGTTTTCGTTTCTGTCTATTTTGTGTGTGATACGGTGCCTAGCGCAGTTTTGTTTCTTCATTTGTGTGTTGTTCTAGTGCAGTGCAGTACCTAGTTTTGGGTTTCATTTCGTTTCTCCTTCATCTATGTACATTTTCTTTTCATTCCATCATCCGCATGTGGTTTCTTTTGCATGTCCTTACTATCAGTAAGCAATCATAGTCACAACAAGTCCTCTTTTGCATCTCTGTGTCGTTTTGATCTTTTTCATTTATGTCTCCTCTTTTATAAACCTATATTGATTTTACAAAATAAAAATGTTAGGACAGAAAATAAGAATAGGGAAATGACAGGAAAGGTGTACCATAGGAGAAACATTAGAAACCGTTAAGGGAGTGGTTAGTGGGGTATGGTTGGTCTTTAAATAAAGACCAACAGGTTTTGGAAAGGGCAGTTTTTGAGTATTAGATTTTGTCAACAGGAATAGTCCTGTGAGAAAGGGAGGTTGTTCCCTTTGAAGGCTTGTCTTCCTGTAACAGTGAATCACAATAAACAGAGGAATTTTCAGTATTCTATCTCTATCTTTGTGTGTCTTGTTTTATATTTACGGAGTACCTAACAAGCATAAGCATTAATGGCTTTGGGAATTGGGGCTTCTAACCCTTCCTCTATTGACAAAGTGATTGATTATGTTTTAAATATTTGTATTATTTTCATAGGTGTATATATATATATATATCATACTTTTGTAGAAAATAAAATCTACAATTCGTCTTATAATCCCACAATTTACGATTTTGTGAGTTCTCCACGATCTTAACCATAATGTCGATTTTTAACTACCTTTGCCTGTGATTAGATTTTGGGAACACCAATAAACCCTAATGTGACTTCCACATTATCTATGTTCCTTTATATTCCTCAGCAAATAAACATGAAGATACATACTTTGTGTACAATCCCTTCATTCTCCGAGTAATAGTTATAGACGCTATCACATAGGAAATTCTAAAAATCGTCCAAATGCAAACATTGCCAATGCATTGGACATACAATTGATAGGTGTTGGAAGCTCCATGAGAAACCCCCTTGTTCTGACAATATTTCCCAAGCATCTACGACTAAGTCACCAATTGCTCCAACACTACCAATTCCAACAACATTTGAAGACTTTATCAAATGGTGTTCGACTCATTAATTCACTGGTAACACTAATTCAACGACGCACATTGGTAATTTATCTGTTTGTCTCTCTCAAACTCCTTCCCTTGGTCCTTTGGTCATTGACTTTGGTGCAATTGATGGCATGTGTTTTTGGTACCACAAGTTTTGTACATATCTCAAACCTGGACAACATAAACTTTCACCTCGATCATTCAAGTGTTCATTCCATATTATAAATATTGTTTATTCTAATAAGGACATATGTAGTCACTTTCACACAACCGTCAATCTTCCTTCATTACCACCAGTGACTCTGCCACAATTGGGATGCTTCTCCAACACTTCTTTGGGTATATCAACGACGGATCCGATCTCCTTTGAAAGTGATTGGCCTATTTTCTAAAAGGTACATGTTCTACGTGCAACCCTTCTTTCCACTATACAAGCCTCAGTTACGCATTGGCTTTTTACCATACATTATACTTGTTCATCCTATTCCTAAGTCTCCAAGTGGTGATTGATGAGATGTGTGCTTTCCAATGTAGTGGTACTTCAGGTTGGTTCTTCTTCCATCTAACAAGTCAATTGTTGGGTGTTCATGGTTGTATACACTTAAAATTGATCTCTATGTGAATAGTCCCTCTAAAGTAGAGTTTATGGAAGTTATACATATTGAGATTATTATTAAAAAAGGATGAAGATCTCTTTGGATTGAGACCAATTCTTTGCCTACTATGAAATCCTTCTATGATAGCTCTTTGGTTACCTGGAGGTTAAGCAAGAGATGGCTTAATGTTTAGAGTCCACAAGGAGAACACATTTCAAATTTTCTCTTATTTAAAGGGAGGGAAATAGGTGTGGATGGTTTAGCAACTTACGATTTGAAAACTTCGTTTATTCGATGATAGTGTACCTCCTTGTATTGTTTCTGACTTCTTTGGGCTGGGTGTGGTCTGCTGCCCTGCCCTTTAATAATATTTTTAAGAATACTGCATATAATTGATACAAGTTGTAGAGCTAACTTAGTTAAGTTTGCAACTTCTGTAGTGATTCTATAACATTATTTTCTTTGATTAAAATAAAATCTACCACCTATAATACATTTACATAATATGGTAAAATATACTGCTTATTGAGAATTATGATAAATATGCATGTAAAGATTGCAGTTGTGAACGTCTGAACTTTGATATATACATCACCTTAGTTACAGAAATTCAAACTAGGTAGACAATAATGTGCAAAAGAGAATGCCCAAAATTGTTAGAATGATAAACTCAAACCTGCAAATCCTTCTCTCCTGGATATGATGTCAGTGTGATGAAAGCTATTCGTACAATAATATCAAGAACAAGTTTCCCTTGGTTATGTTCTCCAAAGAAGCAAAGCAAAGTCTTTTTTGAACTATGCTCATGATGATGACCTGAATCTAATATTTTCTCTCCAATCCCATCAGAAGACATCAAATATGTACGAGACCACCTTGCAAGGAACCATATAATTGACTGCATAGAGCATAAATTTAAAAGGGATTGAGAAGTAATAAAGTACCTCATGAGAAAGAATCACAGAAAATTTAATTAAACTTAATCTCCAAATAAGACCATAATTTAAAACAACCCATAATAGGCTTCTATTGGTGTACACAGCCAAATATTATCAATGGTAATGTCACTCTTTATTTCGTTTTTAAACAACTTGGAAGTTGTTAACCTAAAAGAATTCTGAAAAACTAGTCCAGCTGATCATTAGTATCGTAATGTTCTTTACATACAAAAACTACTTCAAATATATCATATAGATACATATATAGTGTTCTATATCCCGAATTTAAATCTGAAAAAGCTAAAACAACTTAAACAAAACTCTTATAAAACAAAATTATTAATTATATTTAGAAGAATGGAAACAAAGCAAGGAACAACAAAATCAACATTTTAGTTCTGGGTTTGAATGGTTAGATTTGAATCCTGAATAAGATTTTGATAATTATTTCTACCAGTGAAATAAAGCAAGAAAAGAAGAAAAGCAACATATTCAGATTGGACAGAAATTTATGAAGATAGTAGGATGTAGAAGAGTCAAATTAACATTATATAAGATGGATTTACATACCTCCAGAAGTCGGGGACTAAAAACTGATGCCCTCATTTCTGGACTGAGGCACTGCTCAGCAAATTTTATGATTGAGCTGCATTAATGCATAAGGAAAAGGGTCTTATGGTTGCATAATTGGATCAGACTTTATGTAATGCAAACTTTGACAGAAGGTATTGTATTAAAGTGTTAACTCCATGTTATCATAATTTCATGCATCAACTCTTTACTATTATCCTAGGAAAAACCGTAACAAAGAACAGCTCTTCAACTCAGACAAAGTTATCAGGCCAGTCATGTATGTGCTCACAGACAAACAGCAAACACAGGCATTAGTCAAAACCCTACAGAACATTTATAAGATTCCTTGCAAAAAACTCAAATAAAAAATTCCAAATCCGAAAAGCAGAAGAAGAAAAATTACCTGGAAAGTAAAATAACAGGATGCCTATCTGCTTCAACGACATCAACAACAAACTGGGTTTGTATCGTATTAGGAACCTAGACATCACAAATGACGTAACCTTAAATCAACATTGCATATTACTGTCAACATTGCCAGAATGAATAATAAAAGTTAAATATAGAAACATTAAAGAAATACAGTTATCCTGTCCATCCCCCCTATAAAACCCATTTCTTCTGAACAGTCTTTTCTATATACACAAGATTTGGCATATTTGCCAGTTTGTGATACACAGAAGAAATGGAAATATAAAAGAAATACCCAAAAAAAAATTGTGTATCAACCCGCCGAATCCCTGTTTCCAGTATTTTCTCTTTATTAACCCACTATCCCCTGCACCAACAATCAGTTCTAAATGAAATATATCAAACACAGAAAATACAAATTGCATACCAATGGTAGTTCCCCCTCCCCTTCATCTGCCATTACATGACCAATAATCAGCAATAATGAATAAAGTTCTTCCAATGTTTCAGTCAAGTCAATAATGCCCCTGCCCTACAAATGAAATGAATAATTTGAGCTATGGAAATTATTCACATAACTTCCACAAAATATTTATTACTTAGGGACAAAACAAAAACACAACTACGAAACAAATATATAAAAAACACAGAGAAATCAGTCTCAGTATTATGAAGTTTTCTGATAGAACTTCAGATTTTGCATATTTGTTTATTAGAAGATAACAATTCTACAATCACTAAGAATTATGAAGCATTTGTTCCCAGGAGAAACTATTTATTGTGTACTTTATATTTAGATATTCATTTGGTACAGTTTTATTGTAATTAAAAGGATTTTTTTTAAATAATAACCAAAATAAACTATCAAACTCATAAAAAATCTATAGTCATTTTAACCAGTTTCCAACTTAATTGCAACCAAAACTGTAGTTAGGTTTTGAAGACATGTGCATCACAAGTTTCTATTAAGAAGTGAACTTTAAACCTAAATCAACCTCATAAAACCGGCTTAAAAGGTGAGGTTTAGACCCACTTATATACTATGAAATGTTCTAATCTTTAGTCGATGTAAGATCTCCAGCACACCCCCTCACGCCGAGAGTGACAGCTTGTGCGTGAGACTATATATTTGCAGGTGATTCAAAAGCGGCCCAATAGCGGGTGACCTAATAAGCCAAACAAATTCTCGCTAGGATAGACTTTAAATGACTCTAATACCATATTAAGAAGTGAACTTTAAGCTTAACTCAACCTCATAAAACCAGCTTATAAGGTGAGGTTTGCACCCACTTACATACTATGAAATGTCCTAATCTCTAGTCGATGTGGGATCTCCAACAGTTTCCATAATTTGATTCCAACTAATCCCACCATCTTTTTTATATACCTAAACTCTGATTTTGCCACTTATACTTGGTGTGAGATAATGTACACCCTCAAGATGTCTCCAAAACATAATTCTGGGGTTTTGATAACCCTAGATCCAGGGTGGTGGTATAGACGACAAAATGCTAAATTAATGGCTATTTTGATGTCTAACATTTAATCTTAATGGGTGTAAACCAAGAGTTAACCTTTTTCCTTGTGAGGGCATCCTAGAAAGATTGATTTATCATTTTTAGGCAGCAACATGGGAAGATATTCTAATAGCAACAATCTAGGGGTAAGGAACACAGTTGTTGTAAGTTAATTGCTTGCTAATTATAATAGTTACTAGAGCCCTAGATCATATCCTCAATAATGCTTAGAATGTTCCAGGTTATGACAGATTTTAAACAATATTTATCAACTGCAATGGAGTAGGGGAAAAAGTAAAAGTGAAGATCTTCTAAGCAGTTCCAGGTTTCTTGCTATTATGGACATTGGGCTTTTAATGAAAATAAAATACACTATAAATTCTGGGGAGAGAGCTCCTTAATTACTTTCCTGGATTGCTTATCTGATGATAGAGTAAATAGGATCTGTTTGGACAAACTTCTCTATAGGCAGTTCTAGGATAGAAAAATGTAAAAAAAAAAAAATGTAACGATTTTCTGCATAACCTAAAATTAGTTTATGAAAAAAGTTAAAAATTATAATTCAGAGAAACTATATGAGAGAACATCTACAAAATTAGTTAATGCATAAGCATACTTTTAACTTTTAAAGAAAACCAGTTAATTTTTTGTTCTTATTTTTCTCTCTATATGTTTATGGAGAAGTTACTTCAAACAGGCCCATAGTGTGGGACTTCTGAACATACACGATTTCTATTACATGTTAGTGTTCATTATATTTTAGAATATTTTAAGTCAGTTAATATTCTATTAGAATCTATTCTCAGTTAATTTGCTGATATACACAAGAATTACAGAACTCTGAATACATAAAAAGAATACTCAATTTTATTTTCAAGGAGATTTTCTCTCAATTCCTCTCTCTCTTTAGAACACTTCTATATAGAATGTCTCTGTAAAAGGGTGTAAATGTACATACTCCTAATGAAACAAAAAAGAAATCCCCTCCCGGCACTCCAGCCCCCATGGCTGACATCTAAATTTTAGGGTTCTGAACAATTGTTCATTTTATTTTGAAAGGTGTCAATAACTAATATTAATCTTTGCAGTCAGAACAATTACTAATATTCAGAAGCAGCGGATGGGGTGAAAAGTAAATTAATAGCCAACAGATCTAAAATGTTCATCCAAGGAAGTTAAACTCCATAAAAAAATATAGAGAGAAATCTAAACTCATTTTCTAACACAATCTTTACTATCAGATAATTTTATTGGGATTTTCAAAATTGAGTGATATCTGATAAATACTGAGGGTGAGCCACACCATTTCGAAGAGTCCCAAAAAAACATAATACATAACTTTACCTACAGAGGATTATGTTTTATAACTACCTTTTTGGTGAGACATTTTTTACCATTTTTACCCTTATAAATACAACATATTTTATTAATTTGTAAAAAAACTACCCACTATAAGTAACAATTCTTATAAAGAAAAATTACATCTACTCTTATTATATAATTTATAAAATATAAATTTTTTATACACATATTTTTATAATTTTAATATAAATTTAATAATGATTTTTTATTTAATAATTAATTTTTAATTATCATAAGAAAAAAGTGAACAGAGGAACCCGCTGATTCCTCAAATATAAAACCAACCTGATTAAGGCGTGCAACCCGCTGGGAAAATACTCTAATGAGCAAAGGAATTGTAACATCAATAGAAGCTCTTGCAATAAGCGCATAGCAGCTTAACCTTTCATCCATGGCTGCAAAGACATTATAATTTAAATACAAAAAGAAAATTCATCAAGCCCAAACATGATGTCCATTTGATTTCTGGTGATGAAAAGTTATAGTACTTTTGTGATGGTGGAAGATATTTTCACACAAGAACAGAAAAGGAAACAATTGGCCTTAAATGAAATCAAACGGTGGAAAACTATTGCAGCCCCATACTATTTAATAATTCAAATAAATCTAAAAGAAAAAATTGTTCCACTTGATTGTAACTAATAGTACTATGGTATAAAAAATAATAGAGTGATTTCCGTTGAAAGGATCAGTGTCAAAACAGCGAAACTAAGATGTAATATAATGAATATAATGTGTTGAGTACACACATGAGTATTCTTATTTATAATGAACAAGAGATACAATAATAAGGAACAAAATCAATATCTAATAATGGAAAATATTTGGTAATTTTCCCTATAAAATTATATCATATCTCTTTATTTAATGTAATAAAACATATTTCTAACATAATTAACTCATGTCTCTAACACTCCCACTCAAGCTCAAGCATATGTATCATATGAGACAATCCTGTTGTTACAAATATCATCAACACATGATCCCTAGAGAGACTTAGTGAACATGTCAACCAGTTGGTTGCTGAAGCTGACAAAGTGAATAATGACAAAGCTAGTAGATATTTCCCAAACATGACTTTTTGCATTTTCAAAGTAACAATCAATCTTCAATATGTTTTGTTCCTTCAAATCATATCTTTAACATTCTCCCTCAAGTTGGAACATATGTATCATGAGTCAAGCTTGTTAAAAATGGTCAGAGGGCATGACAACTTTTGGAGAACAAAAATGGGTAGTTGACCCAATGGCTTCCAAAAAGCAAAAAACGCTCAAATAGGGCAATCCAAAAGCCTAGCACAATCATCTACCATTCATTGTTTGTCAAGAGCTTGCATTTCACAACCTGTGGAGAGTAAAAATCCATAGATAATTGACTCAGGTGCATCTAAACATATTTCTAGTAATATCACTATGTTCTTTCCTCTCTTCTTTCCTAAAACACATCATTCATAACCCTAGCCAATGGACCTAAAGTAGCTTCCCAAGGAATTGGTCAAGTTTCCTTTTCTCCCTTAAACTTAAAATTTGTTATTTTTGTTCTTGCTCGTGCCTTTAGTCTTATTTCTTTAAATCAATTAACAAAATCATTGAATTGTTAAGTAATCTTTGATGTCAACTCCTTTGTTATAAAGGAACATGGTATGGGTCGGATGATTGGTGAAAGACATGAATCTAGAGGTCTGTACTACTTTGGTACTAGCTCATATGTATCTTGTGTTGCATCCTCATCTCCTAAATTGCTACATGAACACTTAAGTCATCCTCATTTGTCAAAATTAAAAAAGATGGTTCCTCAACTTAATAGTAACTTTAGAATATGAATCATGTCAATTAGGAAAGCATGTTAGGTTTTCTTTTCCTAAGCATTCTCAATCTAGATGTAACTCTGCTTTTTCTATCATGCATTCTGATATTTGGGGACCAAGTCATGTGTCATCTTTTGGTTTTAGATATTTTGCTACTTTCATTGATGAGTTTTTTAGGTGTACTTGGATTTATTTAATGAAAGATCATTCTGAACTTTTGTCTATTTTTATGTCTTTCTTTAATGAAATCATAAATCAACTTGGAAAAGTAATCAAAATCTTACAAAGCGATAATGCCAAAGAATAATTTTTTTCTATGATTTATCTAAACTCTTAAGTTCACACGTCATTTTGCATAAGTCCACTAGTCTTCAACAAAATGGTATAGCAGAAAAGAAAAATAGACACTTGGTTGAAATTGTTCGAACCTTATTGCTTGGTGCAAATATGCTTATTCATTATTGGGGTGATACTATCCTAACTATCTGTTTTATCATTTAACAAAATGTCTTCAATTTAAAATAAAGTTCCCTACTCCATATTATTTCCAAAAAGAACCTCTCTTTCACATCTCTCCACGTGTTTGCAGTTGTGTATGTTTTTGTCCATGATATGTCTAGATACTTTCAGCTAAAGCTATCAAATGTGTCTTCTTGGGCTATTCTCGACTTCAAAAAGAGTATCGATGTTACTCTCCCGAGACCAAGAAGTACTACATGTCTGTCAATGTCACCTATTTTGAACCAACTCCCTTCTTCCCTCCTACACAGGATTCTAGGTCTATCCAACATGTCTTATATGTGGCTTTAGTTGAGTTTTTCATTCCGTTTGTTGCTGACACCGAAAATACCATACACAATCCTCCTGAACCACCGTCACCACCTCTAATTACCAATCAACGCAGGAACCAAATGGATAGTCTAGTGCCCAAAGGTAAGTCCTCTTCAGCAGGTTCTTCTCAATCTTCACTTGATACCACGGCTCCTTATCATCATGACCCAAGTTGGCCCATTGCATTCGCAAAGGTACTCACTCTACCCGAAACCCTCACCCTATTCCTATCTCTTCGATTACTATTCCAAAAAATGTGAAAGAAGCACTTTGATCATCCTAGATGGCAAAAAACCATGACTATAGAATTGCAAGCTCTTGAGTATAACAAAAAATGGGAATTAGTTCATTTTCCTTCTGGGAAGAAGAAAGCAGGTTGTCATTGGATCTATGCCATTAAGGTTGGACCTAATGGTGAAGTTGATAGCCTTAAAGCTAAATTGGCGACTAAAGAATTACTCAGATCTATGGGCTTGACTAGAATGATATTTTTTTCTCTTGTGGCCAAAATGACTATTGTCAGACTTTTCCTTGCCATCATAACCATTCGTCATTTGCCCCTTCATCAATTACATATTAAAAATGTTTTTGTGAATAGTGGTCTAAAAAAGGAAGTCTACATGGAGCAATCACCTGGGTTTGGTGCTCAGGGGGAGTCTGGTTTGGTTTGTAAGTTGTATCACTCTCTCATTGGTCTCAAGCAATTTTCACGTGCTTGGTTTGGAAAGTTCAGCCACATTATTCAATCCTTTGGGCTGAAGTGCAGTGAGGCAGACCATTCTGTTTTCTATTGTCACACCTCCCTTGGAAAATGTGTACATAATATAATGTATGTTGATGATATATATAGTCATTATAGGGAATGATGTTGCTAGAATATCTCAGTTAAAGGAACATCTATGCAATCATTTTCAGACCAAGGATCTTGGAAGTCTCAAATATTATTTAGGCATAGGGGTAGCCCATTCAAAGGAAGAAGTTGTAATCTCTCAAAGGAAATATGCACTTGACATCCTAAAAGAGATTGTTAAACAGTGTATTGTTCTATGGATCGAAATTGGAAATGAATGGTAGACCAGGGAGAAGCTTTCTCTAATCCAGAAAGAAATAGAAGGCTGGTTGGAAAAAACTTATTTATCTCACTATTACTAGACCAGATCTATCTTTTGCAATTGGTTTTGTGAGTCAATTCATGCAAAATCCTTGTATTGATCATTGGAATGTTATCATCCATATTCTAAGTTATCTCAAAGAGGCTCCAAGACAAGGACTACTTTATGAAGTTAAAGGGAATACCCAAATCTTTGGATATTCTGATGCTAATTGGGTTGGTTCCCCTGTGCACAGACTCTCTACTACAGGATATTGTGTTTTCTTCGGAGGAAAGATTATCTCTTGGAAAAGCAAGAAACAAAATATTGTTTTTTTATCATTTGTTGAAGCTAAGTATAGGGCAATGGCATCCCTCACTTGTGAGCTTATAGTAAAACAGTCCTCCAAAAAATTAGATTTTTGTGAGATTTAGCCAATGAAAATGTATTGTGATAACCAAGTTGCTCTCTATATTGCTTCCAATCTACTGTTCCATAAGAGGATATTTTATTTGAGAAAGGTTGTTGTCCAAGGAAATCTACACTGAATTTTCGAAATAAATTATCAACTAACAGATGTATTAACAAAATCCTTAAGAGGACCTCGGATTGAATTTTTATTTGTTCCAATCTTGGCAAATACAATTTGTATGATCCAGTTTGAGAGTGTTAGAATAAATAGTCTGAAATATAATTTATTATAAAGTTCTTGTGTGCTTTGTGTTGCACCTAGTTCCTAGATATATCTTTTCATATTCTCTTATCTTCCCTCTCATACATTGTATATTATGTATCCAAAGTTATTATAAATATGAGATCCTAAATGATGGAAATTCACTCTCTCAAATTCATTCTCTACTCTTTTGTATTTTTCTCAAGTAGCTTAAAGAAAATCCAGCAACAGCAAAGACAATACAACAAGAAAATATATTACAACATAATACTAGCATGTCCAAGTTTTATAATCTTGGTTTCTTACCAGATACAGAAGCATGAAGATAGTCTGGATCGCCCTCATCATTAAATGCTGTTGCAGAGGCCACTAAATAAAAAGAAAAGTCACATTAACATAAGATAGTACGTGAAGAAAAAGAAAGTAAGTAATACAATTTTATGACAGAAAAAGACAGCATTGTAGACATTTGCATATAGGTTTTACATCTTAGCTCACACTCTACAATAAAGCTGAAGAGATTGGCAGCAGCTTTTATCCCTTCAGACGGAAGCAAAGCATTCACATTGATTGTATTCATTGGCTGGAAAGAGAAATAAATATAGTCAGAGTAATGACCTGAACTAAACAAGTTTCCTAATTTTAATTTTACATTGAAAAAAATGTTATTAAAGTTAGAGGAAACAAGGTAATTGTTTCAAATAATTTATTCAAATGTATACCGTTAGAATGGCAGTCCAAGTATCTAATAAAACATCACGTGCTTCCCAGCTCCAAGTCTCCTCTTCTGCGTTACCAGTCATGAGGACTTTAATAACCTCAGACATCAACATTGACAAAAAGGTAAGAGTACCCATTGGCCTAAAGTATCAAAACAAAATGTTTATTCACGTTAGTTTATTTCAACATTCATTATGATCAACATCGACAAACACCCATACTAAAATATCAAACCATGATAACTATGACCTCATAGATTTTAGCAAACTGTCAAAATCATGGGGAGTTGTTACATTTGCAATGGCCAATAATGCTCGACAGCCATCAAGCATCTCACTGAATGAAACCAACATCAATTTGAGGGTTAAATACATATAAAAACTGTACGGGTGGATATGTACAGGCAGCTAACTGAATTCAAAAGTGCATTATGCAGATGAATATCCTCCAAACCTGTCACTTTTCCCATTTTCAATAGCTTTTGCAACGGCATCAGGAGGATCTACCCACTCTATTATCCCAGATAGGAGCTGCAGAAGATGTTGCTCATGCATTTTTCTATCATCTAAATCCCAGAATAAACAATGTCAAAGAAATTCAAATAAAGCATTTCCAAAAACTTATATATTTTAGGGGACAGGGGTTGTAATGGTGACAGAAACATGTCCCTAAGGCTTTAGTAATCCAGTAAAATCTAGCGGTACAACTGTGCGAGAAACAGTTTTGAAAAATTTTATAATGAAGGAAGAACTGCAAAGGTTGTAATGAAGATTTTAAAGCAACATGCACTTCAAAAACCATTATCATCACTGTAATCTCATTCCATGCTTTTCAGAAGATATCTCCGGGAAATGATAAAGTTTGTGGAGGACCAATTTGTATATAATCAAACAAATTATCAAGAATGAGCTTACTATCAATGAAATCAGGTTGACATCTCTATCAAATCCCCCCTAAGATAGGCAAAATACTTATCAACTTGAAGATTGTAACTCTAAGAAAATGAACATACGGTACGCATAAAGGAAGACAAGTAATACTTATACCAGAAAGAAATACAGGTCCTGTTAAAGAACAAAATTGTACAACTAGCTTTCGAGCAGACACTGCAACAGGGCAGTCAATCCAGTATCCTTCATAAGAAAATTTCATCCTTAATGCTGCATATAAACTCAAAAGCCATCCAACATGACCGCTTAAAATTAACACATCACGCCAGTCAGAACCAGGCTGCATATTAGCATAAAAAAAACAGAATGAAGGCCAATTGAAGGGAGATTTACAGTCTAAATTTCTAGTTATGAACTAATCCTGATGTTTCCTGTTTAATGTGCAATGGTGACCAATGTGTAGAGTGTGATGTTTAGTTCAATCAAATGATTGTACATTGTTAAATAAGTACCTGCACTACGTGACATTCAGACCTTTTGAGAGAATCCCCATCCTGTCTAACTCCAGCAGAGAAGACATTTACATTTGTTTTTGTGTCACTGGTATTGCTACGAAAATCCCAATTCAGGATTTGAAGCATGAGATCCAGTGCAGCAGTGCAAACTTTAACCTCAGGTACAGCAGAGTCAGATTCAATAATCTGGTTTGTGACACTTGAAGCGGCTTCTTGTGTCCAACAGTAGAATGTCTACAATATAAAAGAGTGGGTACCAATTCAGGAATTTATTCATATTCTAATGAAAATTAATTAACTTGATAAAAGAAAAGTAAAAATAAATATTAAAAATCAGAAAGACCTTCAGGTACTCCCGTTCAAGTGACCTCCTACACTGCTCATGAAATTCCCTTGGAAGGCCCATAGCACTTGAAGTAGATGGAGAAAATTCTGATAGCTATAGATATTGAATTAAATAAAAAAAACTAAAACAACACATTTAAAGCCAAAGCAAAACGAAGAAATGGGTAAAATTTCTCAATTGTAAAAAATCCAATACCAATGATTCAAGGAATTTTAATCCAGCAAACTGCATGTCTATGCCATGAGCACCCACAATAGCCTTGTTCACCTGCAATACATAAAACTGTCAGACTTGCATGTCATGTCTTAAAGTTAAGTAGAATAGAAAATACAAAAAAGGTAAGGCAAAGAATAACGTTAGCAGTTTTATCGATATTAGAAATATCGGAGAGACCCAAAATCCCTTTATGAAAATATATCGGAAGTCATAATGAGTTATGGCGGACACATCAAAGATAAAAAAAATACAATATATACATATGCATAATATAAACAAAAATATAGATAATTTAAAAAATCCAAAAATATAATTGTAATGCAAAGATAATGAAAGACAATCATAATTAATAATAATAAATAATAATATCATGTGTAGAAATTCAAATAGAAACAAAAACAAATTAAAAACTAGAAATTGCAAGTTCAAAACTTGAAATATCAACAATACATAATGAAAGAGGTTGTTGGTCCAATGTCGATAGGGTGGGTGAGCTTGCCGTCTGCGGCAACAACAGCAATAGCAGCGACAACGGTAGCACACAATAACGAAGGAGGTTGTTGGTTCATTGTAGGTAGGGTGGCCTAGGCCAATATTCTGGTGTAATGTTGGGTTTGGGATGGGTTGTATGGCCCAACTCTTTTTTAAAATGTTGGGTTTGTGTCTTATGTGGAATGCGTCTTCTTCTGTGGAGTGCGGTGGTCGATAGAACGGAGCGTTCGCGGGTTGCAGGTGGTTCATGCGGTGGTTGCGATGGTCGCGGGTTGCAGGTTGAAAGTAGACTCTTACGAGTCTACGAGTCGAGTCTACGTAGACTCGCGAGTTTGACAACCTTGATCTCGGCTATAGATTTTTGTGTGTCCTTTAGCAACCAATCAAGATTTACAATGATTATGTTATCATCAGGTTCTATTTTGAAAGTATACAACAATCAACACCCAATAATTGATTTGCCAAAAGAGGAATCATTCCCAGGTACCATTACTTTGAAGGGCACACATCTCATCAATAATCGTTTTTTGCCACTGAGTGAGATAAAGCTTCACCTAGAGACTTAGGAATAGGAGTAGAGGATAATGAGGACAAACAAGTATATTGTATGGGGGAAGGTGTATGATAACTAAGGTTTGTATAGTGGGAAAAGGGGTTACAGGTACAATGTGTACCTTTTCAAATAGCAATCAATAGACCAATCATTTTTAGATAGAATCAGATCTAGTATGGGAGATCGCGTCGAGAAAGGATTAGACAGAGCCTCCACTATATTATTATTTGTCAAAGATGGACTCGTACTGGAATATCACAAGATTGGGTCAATCAAGTAAGAGACAATAAATTAAAAGGGCAATTAGGGACATAAACAACAGAGATAATAGTAAGGAAGATGAGGGGTTGTGTAGTACCAATTCTAGAAGCTTGTGTTTGTGAACCATTAACCGCAATTTTAAAAGGCAAGTTGTCACCTTTAGTAAAGGAGGAGAAAAGAGAACGATTACCAGATATTAGTTGCACCAATGTCAATAACCCAAAGACCAAGGAAGGTGATTCAGATAGACAAGTAGATTAATTACCTTTGTATGCTACCGAAGCAATGTTACTAGTGAACTAGTGTGTCGCACACCTTTTAATAAAGTCTTCAAATGTTGCTAAAGATGGATCAATCAAGAATGTAGGAGCAACAAGTGACTCAACAATGGAAAGTGGAACATTTAGACTTGCCTATCTTCTCAGGACTAACAGTATGGTTAGAAAAGATAGGAGAACTTGTTTTGGAGGTTGATGAGGTGTTAGAAGATTTTATTTTTTTTAAAAGCTGGAGGAAAAATATAAAAATCTAAGGAGAGGGCACTGAAACAATGAAAGTGAGCCTCAGAGTGAGGTTCACAAAAAGAAATTCCAAAGACAAAGGATCTATCAAGTCAACACAATTTTGAAAAAGGCTTTAGATACCATGTTAAACTCTAGCAAAGAGAGAAACATTGAACTGAAACCATGTGTTTCTAAAACTGCACAGATGTTTTATTTATATCGAGAAAAAGAAATTGATACAATATATATTAACAAAGATATAATACGCTATAATACAGGAGTAAATAAAAAAGTTCCTAATAATATATATTATATAATCTAGATATTCCTAATTACATAGGATCAACTCCTTATTCCTATAATTATAATAATATTTCTGATTATATAGATCAGCTCCTTATTTCTATAATTATAATACAATCTCATACCAAGCAACCCAACAAAAACTTTCTGTCCAACTAAAAACACACAAACTAGCCACTCAAATTTACTTCAGTAGTTCAGTCATCAGTGTAATCAATTCAGAGAAGTTTGAACAGCCCACTGATACATTTACGCATATAATTAGAATTGTGACAAAATTATTCATTTTAAGACCACAAAAATGAGTAAAATTAAGAAAAAAGCAGCAGACAGGCAAAAAGTGCAATATTGAGAGCAAAAAAAGCTGAAAGCAATTATAAACAGAAACAAAATATGTCAGCACCTGATAAAAAAAAACCACCTTCTCTCCAGGGATAAACTCAAGCCTACAGAAAACATTTACCAACAAACTATAAGACAAATGAAACCATAACCACAAAACCTTAACAATACTGATTTGCAAGAATATAATAATCTTTTTCTTCTAAAAAAAATACACAACAAAACTTGCTATAATATAAGCTCAAAATAGAAAAAAAAAATACTACAAATCTTCAATTAGAACAAGTGCAATGCAGGATATGTCTCTAAATCAAATATTAATTATGTATAACTAACTAAAAGTGTGTTCATAGTTTTAGCAAAGTCGATATCTAAAGAACGGATTACAAGGATCGGTTCTTCCCAATGTTGTGAAAATCACACTCCAACACGGATCATTCAATCCAACTCTTTTTTGCTTACCCCACAAATCGTGTATCTAGCAGAAAAGGCATTGAATGTGTTGTATGCTCACTTATAAGCTATTAAAGTATAGTTACTCAGCAACACAGAAATACTTTTCTGTAGTAGAGGGCTGTCCAACAAAGTATTTTTGCTGAGTAAGTATACTCTAATAGAAGCATTCAATTGTGGGATCATGACTACAGAAAACATATTTTCAGGAGCAAACAAACCAAGTCGGGTCCCACAAACCATCTAAGAAAACTGCTTTTTAATGCTGGATTCCCTAAATGTTGTTGCACAACCCTCGATCTAGCTCTCCCAACTCTTCTACCTTAATAGCCAACCCTCTATGGTACCCTCTTCTCTCATGCCTTTTATATACTTATTTTTTAATGTTTTATGTAATGTCTAAAACTTATGTACAGTATGAGTTGAATCTTTTAAGTTTAAATATATATATATATATATAGTTGCGAATTAGAGATTATTATTTATACACACACATATATACTTTTCTATGCACACATGTATGCAATCCAATGATCATACACCCCCTCCCCAGTTTCAACACTGCAATATGACTTTCACAATCTTGCTTCTAGCACATACTGCATTTCCTTTTAAGCAGCATCCATACTTGAATTGCGGGTGCTAATTTAACCAGTTGAACTGACTGGTTTGAACTTAGTCTAATAACAATACTTAATGGATTATTTAAGTGTTTGGTTCTTCCTCCTTAATAGTTTAGTGGGTGAAATGCTTGGGTAAACAATATCAAAAGAATTCATTCAACTATCATCTTGTTAAGTAAAATGCATACCATGACTCTAATATCTCTATCTTCCCCCTCCTAGATTGGAAACAAATATCCTTGGATATTAAAAAAAAGGATAACACCTTTATCCATCTGAAATTTGTTATGCTTCACTGAAAAATTTCGTTGGTGGTGAAACTTTTTAGAGTAGTCACATTACATTAAAACTTGGCCATCTATATATTACTATTCAGTTTTCTTGTTTAAATTTGACTCTCATAATGTATGTATGCATGTGTATGTGCGTAAATATTTATGTTTCCCCAAACTTTTCAAATGCATATATATAAAACTTCAAAAAATAGTTTGGGGGAATTGCTTCCTTGTCCCTGATAAGCTCTGCAGCCTGGATATGATCTCAACAATCTTATATTATATTTTCAAAATACCAAAACAATTTATGGTGTTTAGTATGGAATTAGTTAATCCTTTTAAGCAAGAATGAGATGTCAAGTTTGTTTCTTAGCTAGCCCCTCAGTTAATCAGGCATGGTTGACATTGACTATTCTGATTCAAATGTCAAGTGAGCAAGAGCTTTTAAAATTTTCAAAAGCCTCAGTCTATAAACATTTGGAGGGTTTTGGGTTTACTTATCTATAAACAAAGCTTTTTCATTCATTTGATAGATAAATAATAATGCATTCATATAATTTTATTTATTCGGTAATTTTATAATTTTTTTAAGTCATTAATGTTTATTGGAAGTCAACAAGAATTTCAATAACAATCTCTGAATGTAAATAATTTCTATTCATGTACTAAAGCTGTATCTGCAACGCAAGATTTTTTAATAATACGGCAATTTGAAAAATTCTCTACATCATCTGCCCTCACTCCCATATAACACTGGTGAATTAAATTCTATGACAACATGTAGGATTTCCCTCCAACAAAGATAACCATTCAGTTCAATGTGAATTTGAATCGTCATTAAAGTAAGATACAGACATGCTAAAAGTTTGTAACAAAAAGAATCCAGTTTATAAATATAGTTATGGATGACACAAGATTGTATATGCAGATTACATATTCATTTAATCTCCTAATCTCCTAATAAAACTAAAATTAAAAATAGAATGCACTACTTACCAACCCCTTTTCATCAACTGACTAGCCACAGATGCTACCTTTGCTTGAACATAGCTATCAGGAGAACTAGCATGTTGCATGATATAGCATAGACAAAAACTGCAACAGATATTGAAAGAGGAATCAGACATTAGAGTAAAAGAATAAAACTTCTGTTTTGTAAAACTGAGTGGCATTTGTCACATTAGCAAAGTGGTTATTTATGCTACATATTGTTGAGTTTAGTCCACATCGGCAAAGTAGTTATTTCTGTTGAGTTTTGTCCCACATCAGCTTCATGATTGTATTATCTCATTTACATCTCTCACTTTGAGAAATCAAAAAAGCAATAATTGAATCAGTATTTTTTTTCAGATTTACATTTTATATTTTTTATTTGGATCTAAGTTTTCTTTAGACAATCAGTAACTAAAGATCAAATAGAAGCATCAGCATGACTGAGTCTGAAAGAAAGTTGTGTTGTAACTATCGAACAAAAGACACATTATAGATATTTGGCTCCCAGCTCTTGAGGCAAGGATTTAGGAACAACCATACTACTTGAAGCTAAAACATTGTATTTCATAACACATACATAGTTCCATGCACCACATTTAGGTGGATTGATAAGCAAACTTTAAAAACAAATGGCGCAACAATGTTTTCCTTTTTTATGATGCAGGAAAAAAATCAAGTATCATTTAAAGTGGTCCACATACTTCGGTTATGTTTTACACCTATAGTCTTGATAAGCCTTTTGATTTTAATTTTAGATTTTGTACTTCTTTTTAGTGTGCTTTGTATTTCATTCAATTTTGCAGTTCATGGGCATAATCCAAATTCTTGAAAGTCCGTGCCTCTTCTTATTTTATTTTTCTCGTCATAGCTTCTCTTAACCACAAGATTTTTGTTAAACATGATGTCTGAATCTCTACATTATTCATGGCATGGAGAATATGCACCAGCACAACACATGCAGAAGGAGAAGGGTGGCTGCAGATTGGGTATATGGAAAATCTTGTTCCAAACCAATAAATGAGTTGGGTCTCTTTAGGAAAAATTAATACTTAAACCAAAAAAAATCTGGTTTGGCTTGGGCCAGTTGGGATGTGATGAATGTGTTTGGGATTGACCCAAACCAAGAAGGTTTATTTCTCACCAAAGATAACTCATGGATACACAACTCAACCCATTTTTTACCTTTGGGTTAGATTGAGAGGCTTCACAAGAGTAATGCTGTCAATGGTAACCATTTTTTGGTAATGAATGGAAAAACTACTATTAGGTACATCAAAAAGATGTTTAATTGTAAACTATGTGAACAAGGCCACTTGTGATGTAAATATCAAAAACAACACAAAAGTTAGTGGAATTGAGATTATAGAAGACCTGATCAAGTTTCTCTTGACATCAGCACTGAGAAAAACCCATTCTCTAATAGCTGCTTCTCGGATTGCCGCAGCCGCCTGAAACCTTGCAGTTGCCACCTGGGAATTTTCTGCACATACAAAACCATTACAGTATTGAAGAAAACTAATAAGCTAAGGGAGAGAGAGTTCCTAAGAACTTTGTTCATATTCCATATCCTAATCTCACAAGATATGCGATCAATTTACATAGTTAAAGAAAATAGAACAAGATAGTCTAACTATGTTGATGCGGCAGAAGCGAAACAACTTACAAATATCAGCTAACTATAGTAACTAACCATGTTGATGCAGCAGAAGCCAAACAGAATTAACTAACCACTATGCTCATGTGGCAGATAATCAATCAGCTACAAAGCAAAAGAGCAGAACTCTACTACTCCCCCACAACCTCGGGCTTGTGAGCAACTCAAAACCCCAAGTTTGTCTATGATAAAACTTAAGCAAGTCTTCACAAGACCTTGATCAAGATATGAGCAACCTGAGCTTGGACTAGCATATTAGAGACAACAAGTGACTTGTTGAGAACTTGATTGTGAATCAGTTCAATAGGCTTTGTTCTGGACTGCAGAACAGGTTTGTGACTCAAAGCAATGTTCCTTTGATTGTCACAACACAATAGAAAACTAGAGTAGGAAAACTTGATGTTCATGACAACTAATGTCTCCAAATGTGAGAAGATGGAACTAAAGGTTTATGATGAAGAATATCATAAATATTTAAAGTTAAAATCCAAAAGCCATGTGTAACCTTCCACCCAACCTAGTTTTTATCAGCTTGCATTTCTCATACTTCATTATTTAGGTGCTTCTAGTCACAATTCTAGTAATATTCTCTTGTTTTCTTCTATTTCTTTTCCTAGAGTTCCTCGATTTATTATTTTTACCAAAAGAGTCCAAAGTTGTTTCCCAAGGAGTTCATCAATCCTCCCTTTCACCCTCTTTGAACCTAAACTTTGTTCTTCTTGTCCGTACTTGCCCTTTTAACCTAATTTTTCTGAGTCAATTAATAAAATCATTAGATTGTTAACAAACCTTTGATACCAATTCTTGTGACATACAAGAGCATGGTACAGATTGACTGATTGGTGAAAGACGTGAATCTAGAAGACTATACTATCTTGGAACTAGACCTTTTATGTCTTATTTTTGCATATTCATCTCCTAAACTTTCACATGATTGCTTAGGTTATCCACACATATCAAAATTGAAAAAAATGGTTCTTGAGATCAGCAAACTTTAAGTCTTAGAGTGAGTCGTGTCAATTAGGGAAACATGTTAGACCTTTTCCGAAAAGAATTGAAACAAGATGTAACTTTGTTTTTTCCACAACTCATTCAGGCATTTAGGATCTAAGTCCAAATAAAAAAAAATCTTTCAATATTTTTGGTACATTTATCAACGACTATTCTCATAGTGGGTTTATTTCAAGAAAGATCTATGTAAATTGGTGTCTTTTTGTCTTTCCTTAATGAAATAAAACACTAGTTTAGCAAAGTTATCAAAATCTTGAGTAGTGATAATGCCAAAGAATACTTCTCTAACTTTTCTACTCTTTTAAGTTCACATGACATTTTACATCAATCTATATATCCTCATACACCTCAATAAATTGGTATAGCAAAAATAAAAGAATAAGAAAAAAAAAAAGATGTTTAGCTGAAACTGTTCATACCTTATTACTTGGTGCTAATGTACCAATTCATCATTGGAGTTGTTAAACTATAGGAAAGATAAGAGATATTGAGTTGAAAGAATGTGTTTCTAAGACAACCTAGATGTTTTATTTATATTGAAAAAATGGTATCAATACAATAAATGAAGGATATTTGATATCCTTTAATAATAAAGACATGATACAACAATAAATAAAAGCATTCCTCAATTTAGTTTGTAAATTATGTCAGTCTCTATATGGTTTGAAACAATCTCCACCTGCTTGGGTTGGAAAAATTACCAACATTGCACAGATTTTTGCACTAAAACATAGTGAAGTAGATCATTCAATCTTCCTTTGTCTTACCTCTCCTGAGAAATGTGTATGATGACAAAGTCATTACAGGGAATGTTGCGACTAAAATTTCTTAGTTAAAGAAGCATTTATGCAATCACTTTTAGATCAAAGATCTCAAATGTCTTGAATACTTCTTGGGTGTATTGAAGTAGCTCAATCAAAGGTAATGTAATTTCTCAAAGAAAATATGCCTTGGATATCCAACAAGAAACCGATATATTGTAGACTTATGGATATTCCTTCATATTCAAATTAGAAATTAATGGTATAACAAAGTGAACCTTTCTCAAACCCATAAAGATATAAAAGACTTATTAAAAAGGCGGATATTTTGTTTGTCACGCATGTAAACTCACCAAGAATGAATTGGCAAGTCTTGTATGGCTGAGAAGACTGGCCTAATGACAAAATAACTGCCTCAGAAGCTCCTGGATTGATATGCATCTGAAAATAAAAGCATAATGACTACATATGTATATGTATTTGCATGTCTATGTGTTCATACTTCAAATAAAATGATTGCATAAACTTTATTCCTTCACTGCATCCACATGAATGAAGTGAGAGTGTTAAAGAAATATCATTTTCAAGAAAAAATAGTGGAACTACGAAGAAGTAGTAATACACTTGCAATGTTCATCAGTTTAACATCTGCCTTCTTCCAAAAAAATTTAGAGAGAAATTTTTAAAAAAAAAAGTAAATATACTACCATATAAGTGTATATAACATAATATTGGATTCTTTTATGCATGAATGTGATCATGCTATTTTTACCTTCTACTCTGAACAAAACAAATAAAACACTCATCAGAATAATCAAGACTAATTAAATTCCACTTCGCCGATCTTTCATTACATACGACAAGAATCGCAGGAATAACAACTGACGTCAAAGTACATATCAGATACTCAAACTAGTTTTATAATCAGAACCAAGGTGAACAACTAAACGTGAAACGGATTTTTTCAGAATTTAGTATTTAGATTCTCAATCTCAAAACTAGGGAAACTGAGTTCCGTGTTCTTAACTATGCATTCTCGTCTTCTCCACTTCAAAAAAAAAAGAGCGGGGATTACAGCGGGAGAGAATGATTGGAACCTGAATGGAAGTGCAAGCGTGTTCGATGGCTCGCATGGTGGACTGAAGTTCTTTCAAATCTGTAGTTGGCGTAAACCCTTGCATCTTCGCGATAGGAACAAATTGAAGAAAAGGAATTGAAAATAGTTTATCAGGATGCAATTAGTTTTATTGGCTATATTTCGTTACATGCATTAACGGAAAGATCACCGCCGAAACATGTGTCGTTTCGTCGCCGATGATGACAAGAATCTTGAGAAGTGAATGAATCGGGGAATGAGAAGAGGATAGTGAGAGAGTGAGAGAGTGAGAGTGTGAGGGGTTTAGGGTAGTGAGAAAAGAAAGAAAAATTTATTTGAAGCGCGGTGAGAGCAGAAGCAGAGGGTCCATTGGACTGTGATGTGTCTGAGCGGCTGGGTTCAGTCGCTCCACTTCTACTACACCTAACCCAGTCTCCTTTCTTCTGTCTGCCCAAGTTCCGAACTCTCTGAGAGTTTTTTTTTTTCTTCACATTACATTACAAAAAACTAAAATTTACAATAAATAAATGCTTTTAATATAGTTTAGAAAATGTAATCACTGATAAAAATCAAAATCTTAATTTAATTTTAAATAATAAATAACAAATTAAAAAGGTTAAACAGAAAAATCTTCTAGCCGCCTTAGTCCAATAAAATATCCTACAAATACTTGTATTAAAAATATTAAAAAATATAACATTCAATTTTGTTTACAGGGTTTTTTTTCAAATTTTGTTTTGTTCTTTTGTTTATCACTTTTAGAATTCTAAATAATATTATTTATTTTTCATTATATTATATATTTTTATTTTACCTTTTCTTAGTACTTCAATTTATTTTTATATTTGGAATTTTTATGGTTAAAATTTTAATTTAATCTTATTGAGACAAAAATTTATTCTTTACACCCGTCAAATGTTATGAATGTTTCATAAATTAATATTTACATTTTTAACAGTTTAAAATTGATAATAACTATTGTCTTATATCGATTAAAAAAATTAAATTATATTATTATAGTATATATATATATATATATATATATATATATATATATATATTAAAAAATTAAAACATAATTTTTATCAAGTTGATTTAGTGATATTTAGTTAAACATAAATTCGCTTATTAAAATAGTATCACAATAAAAATATATTTTAATTTTTTTTATTGTTATTCATCTCTAATTAAACTATCTATACATATTTTATTTTATTTTTTTCATAACAGTTAAAAATAAAAAATTGATTTATAATATATAAATAGAGTATAATTCTCATTTTTCAATTTTTACATTAAATATAAATAAGATCAAATTATAATATATTAAAAAATATAATTTTCGTATTACAAACTGATTATAAGATTGAATTAAAAATAAAAAAATTTACTAATAAAATCATCATAGATTATTATAAAAAATAAATCTGTGTTCTTGTAATTTTTTATAAAAAAAAAAAATTACTTGTTAAAACCCTTATTATTCTCCTCTAACTTTATTTGTAATATTTAATACATATACCTCTGCAAACTACTGCCACTCTCCTTCCTCAAACCTTGTGCATCAATCTCACATTTATAATAATCCATATTTAAAAAATAATTGTTATGTAAAGCCGTAGAAAAGTATAATTGTACAAAATGTATAATAAGGTTGTGAATAATGAAATCTATTATAAAAGAGATGTGTATATAACATAGAAATATTTATACATTGATATTTTTTAAATAAAAGAATTGAAACAGTTAAGGTAATGTATGGTTGAAATTAATAGGTAGTTGTGTCTGCAAAAGGCACTAGAACCTTATTAGGCAAGGATGATTAAGCTTAATCTTATGATTAAACTTAGAACATTAATTATGTGATTAAATCTAAGACGATGTCGTCTTTGGTAGTCGACTTGCAAGAAAAATATTTAATAGAATTGTTATGAACATCAAGAACTCAAATTTCCTTTTCAAGTTCATTTTATAAATTAAAGAGGATAAAATAATGAAATATGATGATCACTTAAAAAAAAAATTCTATCAAGTTTTGACTTTGTTTGGTGTTTTTATATTAAAAATGAAAACTATTTAAAACTCTTCCTTAGTGGGTCGGATAGTATATTACTTTCTCTCAAAACTAGCTCATTCATCTTCTCTACTCGTTTTACCTTTCAGTCTTCTCGTAACCCAAACTCGAATGGTACTTATAAAAAATACTATGACATTCAAGTCAGTTAGTATTCGATACTTGATTGTCAGACACCGTATATGACGATGTACCTGAATCTTGATATCTATCTTATTTATATTATTTTAGTAGACCTTTCTCATTAGGCCGGACTAGAAAACTTGGGTCAAGTTTAGAAATACATTACATAGTTTTTTATTGTTGATTAGTCTCAATAACTCTACTTAAGCGTAATTGAGTTTGTGAGATCGGTCGGTCCAATGACCGAGTCCCATGCCATAATGTCGGTCGTCTGGATCCTCCCGGTATAAATGTATATTTCTAAATTTATTAAGAAATATTTTCTTAAGTAAAATTAATTTAAAAAGTAATGCTAAGTATTTTAACGTAAATTGCAAGTAAAACTGTTGATGCTTAACAACTTTGATAAGTAATTAGTATTTATCTCTATAAGTATTTAACTGGATGAAACATAGATAGTTGTAGTCATTCAAAAAAGGACTATTAACTTTTTCTTAACAGTATCATAGCGAAGAAGTGTAGTGACTTCTTTGAATCTTATACTTTACTTTTTCTTACAAATCCAAAATGGTGGGGTGGTAGAACATAATTTTAACTTTTTCGCCTCCTTTTTTTTTGTTTTAATAACTAACAAAATAGCAATTTTATTTGTTTGAATCTTCTTTGGGCTTACATAGAGAAATTTGTTGAAAATTTAACATTCTCGATGACATATTTTGACTTGAGAATTAAAATTGCAAAAAAATAACTATTCTCACTCCATACACCTCGAATGTGAAATTAGGGAGAATTTGATAATGTGTCAAGTTATCGTCAATTTCACGTTGTTGAAATTAATTTAACATAAGAGATCAGATTGAATAATTTAAAAAAAAAACTATGAATTTTTTAAAACTCAATATAGCAATTTGATTTTTTGACGTTCAAAATATGGACAAAAAGTTAAGTAAACCCATTTTAACAGTACATATGTATATTTGTTTACAAAAATAAAAACCGAGACAAATAAAAAAAACATACATATTCATTCAGTTTAAGAAATATTTTTATAGGCAGATAAGAAAACAAAAAATAATATATCATAGTTTTCATTTTTTATATTTAATGGTTATTTTTAATTGCAATAATAATTGTACAAATTAATTGTATTTTATCATCACATAGAAAACATGGACACATAGGCGATAGAATCTTATGTTTCTATCAATTATGTATATACAAACATGTATAAAAATTGTTTTTTTTCTTATTAGCCACGTTATAAACTAATAGATGAAATGAATTATTATTTTTTCAAAAACTTATAGGATTAAACTGAAGTTTAAAAAAAAGCAGAAAAAACAGTTAAAGGATAAAAATGTGTAATTAGTAATTATTTAATATATTTACAATAATGAAAGTGAGAATGTAAAATAATTAAAATATAAAACTTCATACATATTTTGTAGAAAAAAATATCATATTTATCTGTGTTGAAAAAAAAGCCTAACATCACACTTAAAAACGTAGAATAATATTACTTATGCAAAATATATGATAAAAAGATAAAAAATAAATAAAAGATTCAGATGTAAGGCACCACACAATGATTTTTTTTTTATCGGTAATAAAAAATAAATAAATGGGAACCACTTCAGGGGTGGTTCAACCCTTATAAATAAAGAACAAAACACCTTACCACACTCCTACCACGAAACACCTACCTGAATATCTAAGGAACAACCAAACTAACTATAGGAAAACATTAAATTATCATCCTCATACAATCCACTGGGTTCAAAACCCAATTAGAGTACCCGAAGGAAACACAATGAGACTTTGCATAAATCCACGACCAAACCTGTACCTGTACCAAGGCGAATACTTCGAGCGCATCTACCACCCCCCTATCAAAGGACACACAATTCCTATGATTCCAAATACCACTCACCAATGTTGTTAAAATCGTAACTCGTAAGCGGATCGGAGAGGGAAAAAAAGATTGTAACTCGGGGATCGTAACTCGACTCGGAAGAGTTACTATCCGAGTTACTATACATAAGATAATTAAAAATAGACTCATAATTCATGAAATGGTTCAAATATATAACATAACTAAATGGTCCAAATACATAACATAATTAAAAGTAGATTCAACATAATGTTTAATACAAATAAACTATCCAATTAAATCATTCACACTAATCATAGGATAATCATCTTGGTCCTCCAAAAGATCTTCTTTTTCATTATCATCAATCGGAGGAACTTCCAAATCATCATCAATTGGAGGAACCTCCAAATCATTTGTTGCTCTTCTACTAGCATCATCTTCTCCAACTTCAAGTAATATGTCTTCATCTAAACCATATAATGTTTCATTTTCCTCCACAGTCCATTCATCATCAGAAGAAAGATCATCAATAGTATATTCTTTTGTTTTTCTAACATCTTTCTTCTTCGTCAATCTTGAATTAGTCATCACAAACACCACATCATTCATAGTCCTTTGGTGTAAACGATTTCTTTTCTTGGTGTGGACCTAAATAATTATAAAACTAGTTAACACATCATATGATCATCTAAAAAATAATTATGAAATCACTTTCAATAATTTAAATTCTTACCCTTTCAAAAGCACTCCAATTACGCTCACAGCCAGATGAACTACAAGTCAAACTCAATACTCTAATTGCAAATCTTTGTAGTTCTGGATGTTGATCACCATATGATTCCCACCATTGTGATGGAGTTTTGGTCTTGAGTCCAAGTTGAGCTAATGGAGTACCATACAATCCAGACTTGGTATTGAAACTCTCTAATTGAAGATCAACTTTACCCATCACATCAAGATCTCCCACCAACCTCTCCAAACATTCATACAGTCCACGTTTCACCTCATAATCAACTTTAAAGTCAGGATGATAGTGTAACATGGGATTAAGATAATAGCCTGCAGCATGCAACGGCCTATGCAATTGGTTGTCCCATCGATGATCAATGATTTCCCAAATGGGAGTGTAGCTAGATAAGATAAAAATAAATAAATTAATCTCCAAAACAAGTCTATATATCTAATTGAGAAATCAAATATAGGTAAATTACCTTTTACTAACTCCATTGAAGAGATTTTGTATCTTCTCTTTTGCAATATCCATCTCTTCATAAATAAATCCCATGGCTGGTTTCTCATGTGAATCAACCATGCGCAACACTTTAATAAGGGGAAGAGCACCCCTCAAACAATTTAAAATGTTTTTCCAAAATCCCTTGTCCAATATCAAATTTTCTACCAACCCTCCATCTTTAGTTTTTGCAAATTGACTGGATTGCCACTCCGAGGATGTGAACATCTTAATAAGTGATCCTTTATTATCATTCAAGCATCCTAAAGTCAGATAAGAGGTGGCAAAACGAGTATTGGCTGGTCTTATCAAATCTTTTCCATCACTATATTTGTGCAACAAGGAGATAAGACCAGTTCTTGAGTAAATGTAAGTTGTAATTTTCTTACCATTGACGATTGTGTCGTGATGGAGTGGTATTTTCTTTTCAAAATCTTCTAACATCATATCAATGCAATGAGCTGCACAAGGGGTCCAATACAACTTTTTCCTCTTTTGCATTAACAACTCCCCAGCTGCTTTATAACTTGCTGCATTATCTGTTACAACTTGGATGACATTTTCTTCCCCCACCTCTTCAACAATATCATCTATCATTTTGAAGATTTTATCAGCGGTCTTGCATATGTCAGATGCATCAATAGATTTCAAAAAGACAGTTCCTCTTGGACTATTTACCAAAAAATTAAGTATAGTCCTCCTCTTCCTATCCGTCCATCCATCTGTCATTATTGTACATCCAGTTTTTTTCCAAACAAGTTTATGTTCTTCTACAATGTGCTTTGTGTTCTCAACCTCTTGCTTCAAATACTTCACTCTTATTTCATGATATGATGGTGACTTTAATCCGGGACCATGTCTACCAATTAACTCAACCATCCTCTTAAATTCCTCACTGTTTGCTACATTAAAAGGAATTGCATTATTGTAGAAAAACCTAGCCATCTCTTGACATCCATCCTCTCTCTCATTCTTCTTGAAAATTGAATTAATTGTACTTTGAGTTCCCTTTCTTTTAAAGATATTTGATGAGTCCCCAGTCTCTTCTCCACTTGATCTTTTTCTAGAACTTTCTTCTGTATGTCCAATATTACACTCTTCTATAGAGATTGATTTCCTTAACAAACTCTGTTGCAGATTATGAACAGTATCCAACATTGATTTTTTAACATCTTCCGGCACCGATACACAAGCTCCCACATCCTTTGAAGTTCCTGCTAGATGGTGCTTTAATCTGTAAACCCCTCCTGTCAAAACCTTTTCACAATACTTACATTTTAATTTTCTTGTTGTTCCATCAACAGAAACACAATGTTTCCAAGCTGGATCAGTTCTTCCACTTGCCATTATAAGTTATAACTTATAACCCATGAACAGTGGCGGAACAAAGAAAATTGCGTCTGAACAGAGGCGGAGCAGAACAAATGGACAGTGGCGGAGCAGAGCAGATCGCACAGTGCGACTGTGCGACGGTCGTGGCAGAGGCAGTGCGACAGTGCGACGGTCGTGGCGGAGGCAGTGCGACGCGAATGGCGAAGGCAAATGACGAAGGCACGATCGACGGCGGCGGCGACGACGACAGGTAGCGTGGACGACGGCGGCGACGACAGGTAGCGTGGACGGCGACCAAACGGCGCGATAGAGGCACAGGTTCTTCAAAAATTAGGGTTGCGTTTTGGGATTAGGGTTTCTGAACTAAAATTAGGGGTTTTAGGTTTTTTTAAAAATTAGGGTTTTTTGGGCCGCGTCATGGATCGCAGAGGCCCATGGATCGCCGATCCAACCCCTGGATCGTCGGATCGCTCCGATCCGTTGAGAAAACGAGTCAGGCACCGATCTAGCACGTTTTTAGCATGAAAGATCGTAAAATCGCGATTTTTCCGATCTAAATCGCGATTTTAACAACACTGCCACTCACAACTCCAACCCAAATTGCACCCCAAACATCATTAACCGAATCTGAAGTCTGACTTAACCTGAACTGCAGAAAGTTTGCCAAAGGATCCTTATGAATAACGAAGGATACGCCTAGCCACTTAAAACAAATATACCAAACACGCCAAGCGAAATCGCAGACGGAAAACAGATGACTGAACGACTCTTCCACCATCCCACACAAACAACACAAAGGATTCTCAATCACCACCCCGCGTCTTTCCAGATTTACCTTAGTAGCAACCTTATTCTCTATCACCCTCCAAGTTGTGAACAAAGCAGAAGGCAAAGCTTTGCACCTCCACAACTTACTATAAACTGGAGGGACCTCCCCAACTGTATCCTTCCTAACTTGAACATAGGCTGAGTTAACCGTAAAAGTTTTGAACCCCCCAGCCTTCCAAATCCAACAATCTTCCTTCCCCAGTTCCAACTTCGCCCCTTGCAACAGCTGAACCAACTGCTCCTCCAGAGGCTTCTCCCATTCGAAAAAGGATCTACGCCAAACAAAGTGCCACACCCAAACACCATCAATCCAATTCCCAAGCTCAGCCACCTTTGCATCTTTAGCCAAACTAAGGGAAAACAGTCTCGGGAAAACGACCTTCAAAGCTCCACAACTCAACCAACTGTCCTCCCAGAAAGAGATACCCTTCCCATCACCAACATCCCACTGAAAACCATCTTCAAAACTTCTTCCCCAACCCTCCGAAGCCCACACCTCCATCAAATCTTTCCACCAAAGGGAACCCTTTCTGATTTTACCCACCTCTCTCAATTTTCTCCAACCACCATATTTAGAAACAAGGATTTCTTTCCACAAACCTCCTTTATCTGTACCCAACCTCCAAATCCACTTACCTAACAAAGCCAGATTAAACTTCCTAAGGTCAATAACACCAAGGCCCCCATAATCACGAGGCTCACAAACTTTTTTCCAGGAGACCCAAGCGATCTTCCTACCATCAGAACCCCACCCCCAAAGGCACAACACAATGATAACCTCTTTAATACATTACTTTGTCATTAATCGTTCTACAAATATACGGTCGTAACTTTTTCAAAAATATTAAATGAAAGAAATGTAATTTGATATTAAGCATACCCAGTGAATTAATATTTCGCATGAAAAAATACAAGATTGTTAGAGAGATTTAAATTATTCAGCACAAAATGTTGGAGATCCCACGTCGACTAGAGATACAAACATTTCATTATATATGAGTGAGTGCAAATCTCAATCTTATGAGCCGATTTTATAGAGTTGAGTTAGACTTAAAGTCCACCTCGTAACATAAAAGATAGAATAATAAGAGATATTTTCTCATAATAGTTCTATGAGTATCAAGGGTTTTTTTTTTTTTTTTATAGTGTATGGAATTTTAAAAATATTTATGGATGTAGGAAGATAAATGATAATAATTCAGTTTTGAATATATTGTTTCTTTATTTCTTGCTCAAAGGTATTATTTATTGTCATTTTTAAGATCTTGTCAAATTATTTAACAAACTGACTATAATCATTTAATAACCACATAAGAAGAGTGAGTAATATCACCAAACCAACAAAAAAAATGTAAAATCAGTTATATTACATGTTCAAAATGAATTTAAAATAAAAAAAAAATCAGAATGAGTTGTATAATCTGCAATGGCTAATCAATTTTGAAGAAAAAAATATATTTTGTATACTTATACAACCGATTTTATGTACTGACTGGTCTTATTATATACTTTATTTTTTTCAGAGAGAAACTATATCTAGTTATCGAAAAACGATATTTGTTTCGCTATAATAACTCGTTGTGACACGTGGATAATTTTTAACTAGTTAAAATAATTATATATATATATATTATAGTTAATTTTTTATAACCTATTTCTTAGCAAATATCACATTATATGTAAATTTTTATTTCATATATATGCATAAATGTATTTTTTTTAAAGAAAGGAAATAAAAAAATCTTATTCTCAAATATCATTGTTTATAATATATGTGTTCGTGTACATATTAACATATGAAAATATAATTAAAATGACTAATTTGATTGGTAATTCATAATTAATCTAGTTTCCATCTCAGAGTCATACAATAATGAAACTATTAATCACAATAATTCAATCTCATTTCAATCATATAAATCACATATCATTTTTTTTTTAATTTCAATCAGATTCATCACCCATTAGTCTATTTATAATCAGAATGCTTTGATTTTATTTTGTTTTTGTACATTAATATAGTCTCACATCGTTTAAGAGTCGAAGCCAATAACAATTTATATATTCCTCATCTTTTTTCATCAACTAATATCTTATTTTACGTGATTTAGATCATTAATAAAGTTAAGTGATTTATGTTAAACATAATTTTTCATACTTAAGGCACTGATACATAATACATAATCTTAAATGTGTGACATTAAGTTTAAAAGAAACTTTCATCATGCACATAAAATACATATCAACCATCCATACATTATTTAAAAATTCTCAAATCAGTTACATATATCTCAAATTCATACACATTTCATTATCCACACCAATCAATATAATTTAAAATTTTCACAATTTATAAAGTAATTAAAACATCCACTATTGATTTCACACATTATCATGACATAGAGTTGTCTTTATTTTATTTTTCTTTTATATTATACAAAAATACACCTTTATTACACACTCAATCTCACCAATATATGATGATTAAAAAGATATTATGATGTGGTCAAACTATGCATAAAAGAGAAAATAAAAGGTAAACTGACAAAGAGAGAAAAGGTAAATAATTTCGAAAAAACTCATAAAATTTCCAACGTATATTTACTTTTTTCTTCCACCAAATAAATGGTACATTTCTTATATATTATTTAATTTATAATTTTTTTTATGGTACAAATAGCATCTTTCATTATTTAATATACTAGTCAATAGCAATAATAGAACCATGGATACGTAGAATTAAGTAAAGTACTACTAGGGTCGTACCCCCAAAAAATAATGGAACCATGGATGGGGGAACTTGGAAGTGGTGTTGACTGTAGACGTAGGATCCTCCGACATGTGAAGACTGATAATTGCACTAAAAAAAACCGTATTTTCCGTAAGCAGGCCACGTGTCAGCCTGCCAATTTTTCATTTTCTGCTCTTTCTCTTCATTTTCAAAGAAATAAAAATATAAAAAAAATACAAAAACAACACGCCTCTCTTCATTTTATTTTTCCAGTATCTGCACACACATTTGTTATCTCTCCCTCCAAATTCGCGTGGATCTCTACAGAAATTTACATCCAATTTTATTTCCCTCGCGCATTCTTTCTCCATCGAAACGTCTCACCAGATCGCCGCGCCGTTCCGTCTCCTCAATCAACATCGTAATCGGTCGTAATTCCTAAGAGTAGAAAGATCTAGGGTTCCTGCTCAATCCGCAGCTGGCTCCAGCACATTTGTTCCATTCCGATACAGAATCTGATTGGCGCACGCAGTTTCGATTCAAAGGCATTGAAATTCAGCTCGCTCAAGCAGGTTTCGCTTTGCTATTTGCGCGGTTCGGTTCGTGAATGAGAGATACGGTCACGGTTTCGATAAGATGAGCATGGAGGTCGTTAGCGATACGGCATCGTTGGATGTGGAGCTGTTGCAGCTCCCGGAGGTGTCCTCTTTGGCACTCAAATCTAACCTAAGTTTCGTCGAGACGCTCTTCGAGCAGTGGCTTTTGCTTCCTGAAAGTAATCGATTGGTACGCTTCGTAACATGTTCCTCGATTCGGAAATCAACATATTGCAACATTGTTCATGTCACGATTCTTATTATATATACATTGGTAGCAACTTTCGTTGTCAGATAATAAATTAATAATTATTCTAATAGTACTCAAATCCACAATGTTTTTGTTAGAATGATGGATAATGAATTATTAATTATTATTTATGTTAATAAAAGATAGTCGTTGGTGTGGGATTCCGTACACCTACTTCATGAGCATTATTATGATTTTTTCCTAGATATACTTCACGTATTTTCACGTTAATGAGTGATTAGTGTCTACTGTTATGTCTCAATCTCTTTCCTTAAGAGAAATCACCACAGCTTATTATAAGAAGGACTATTACCTACTCTCAGAAGTTATATAAACAAGTCTTGATGATACTCATGAATGAAATACAGATTATTAACCTCTTTTTTTTTTTTTTAAATTTTCGAGTTTCCTTATTGGTCAAGTTTTTCCCTTTAAACAGTCTTTAAAGGATAAATTCGTGCATTTGTGATTTTATTAGTAATCTTAAGTCTCACTTGTTAATGTGTGTAGGTAACATCGTTGTTAAATGAAGCAAAGTCAGGTTCTCCTTTGAATGTCCCAGGGAATTGCTCTAGTCCAAATGCTTCAAGCAATTCTTTGCCCTCCATGTTTCCTGCTGGCACTGCACCGCCACTTTCGCCAAGAAGTTCATCTGGCTCCCCTCGCATAGTGAAACAGAGAGTTGGCCCTTCTAACTTGGGTTCTCCTTTGAAGGTTGTCAGTGAGCCAGTTAAAGAATTAATACCTCAGGTTAGGCTCATCTGGTAACTGTTTCTGAGTATGTTCTTTCTTTATTTATTTGTGATGATTTCCTTAATATTTTTATTTGTCATGCTTTTCTTTTTTTCCTGGTCTGCTGACTGTTTGTCAGTACGTTGTGTTTATTTTTCTTTTTTGTTTCTCACCCTCTTCCTCCCCCTTTTCATGCTATGTTTTTGCTCATAACATAGATACTTGTGTGCTTGCAGTTCTACTTTCAATTTGGGCGTCCACCTCCAAATGAACTGAAAGAACAATGCCTTATTAGAATTGACCATTTATTTCATGATCACATGGATGGGCTGCAGATACATGGTGAGATATTGGGAATATAGAGGTGTTATAGTCTGAAGGGGCAATTGGCAATTGGGGAAACTGCAATTTCCAATAGCGACACATCATAGCTTTATAAGCAATCATAACCCCTCCTCATTTTAGATAAAAAAAATAGTTTTAATACTTCCATAAGTCAATAAGTGACTATGTATCTGAAAACCACTTTGTAATAAAATGAATAATTGTAGTTATACTAGCTTAATTCTGTTCTACTTGTTTCTTTGGTTGGCAGAATTCAAGGCAGTTACTAAGGAAGTATGCAAGCTGCCATCTTTTTTTTCCACATCTCTTTTTAGAAAGATTGATAATGGAACTGGAGTTGTGACAAGGTGTGTACTTTATTATTATCATTATTATTTTAAAAACAACTATGCATGGATATATAAAGTTTTTTTTTATGTCATGACATTGAATAGAGCTGGAAGTTGGAACATGATAAATACTGTGTAATTATTCAGAAAAAAAGGAAAGAGCTTGGAACCCAAAACATCTGTATTCCTTACTATCCCATTATTTATTTTTGATAATTAATTTGTTTAGTCCACTGGGTAATCAAACTAGGGGCAACTTACACTGTCCACTCCCTCCCTGTGTTCTTTTTTCCCTCCCTTTTTTTTTTTTTTTGACGATTAGATTTTTATTTTGAGGATTTAGCAAGTGTATTGTTTGTTATGTTAGGTTAAAAAGTGAATTCTTCATCATACAAATCCTTAGGCTTATAAGATTCTCAAGTTATACCTCATCACAGATTACCCTGCTGCTTTAATGTATTAATGTTTAATTTCCTTTCCCAAATAACCCGTCTCTTAAAAGATAGAAACATTCTTTAGTTCGCTTTAGATTGATTGATTGTTTGACATGTTGGAGCCATCTTCAGTGAGTTGTTCTGAGTTTTACATGTTTATAATGAAAATATGAATGATGTGGTACTGGTACTGGTGGATCTATCCTTGATTCATATGTCAATCTCAAGGGAGGTGAGTTGCATTAGTTTACATGCTACATCAATGGTCTGACTTCATTTGTTTGATTCTATTTATCTATATTCCACAAATGCCATAAACAATTTATCTGTGCCCTGTCCCCTATCCATAATTTAGTTGCGGTTTCAAATATCTCTTCCCGCTAGTTTTTAGGATTGGAAATTTAAATTAGTTGCATTATATCATTGCAAAGCCAACAATGATGTTGATAGTAATTAATCTGAGGAGTGATTAGGAAGGTTGTTAGAAGTCAACCTAAAACAAGCAAACGAGTATGGTTTCTTGGTCAAATTAGTAGTCATCTTATAAATATGACAGACTGCAAAATTGATAGAAATCACTTGAACTAGTGTGTTCATATTATATTTTCTAGGGCAAAGTTTTCTTTTCTAGGCAGTTTCCTTTCAGAGCTTTTGAAAGAGGTGACTTTTGAAAGAGATGATTAATTCCCCACCCTCCCCCTGAAAAAAAAGTGTAACAGATATTTTGAAAATATTTACTGACTTTATCTGTTGTAAAATTTAAGAACTGAATTTCTAGTAAGTATTGAATTTGGACCTTTATAAGTGAACCTCTTTTGACATGTCAAAAGTGTATTAAAGGAAACCAGGAAAGTACTGTCATTTGAAAGATGAATGATGGCTTGTTGAAGAGGCTGTAGAAAGTTATGATTTACTCCATGAACTAAATTTTTATATGTATTTCCCTCTAGAGTGCTTTCTCCTTCTTTGCTATCAACAAACATTAACTGAAAAGTATGTCAGAATAGTTTTGACTAAAAAGGAAAGAACATTAAGTTTCCTCTCTCGATCATCTATTGAACAATGAAGGTTTTTAGTTCTTCCTACTATTATTACATGTAAAACAGTATTTGATGCTGTACTGTTCAAGGTGAAAATTGAAGGAACCAAACATTAATAGGAAGAGGCAAGTCAGCAGAAACAAGCATATGCCCCGAACATGGTTGTACTTACACATTGTTTGGCCAAGAATTCTCTATGGTCCTCTTGTGTTTGGTCTTAAACCAGAAGCTACTCTTGCTTCTTGCTATTTCAATTCATTTTGGCATTATGGTGATTGATTTCTTGCTTGAACGACCTTATGTTTATTAATAAAATGAGCATTTTTTATTTATTTAAGTTTCCTTCCATGACTTCAGAACTAGAATGGTTCTGTTCCATGTAATTAGTAATTCCTAATTCTTATGCCTAATTTCTTGATTTAATATTCCTATAGGAAATCATTTATTGATTATTGGATCAATGGAAACATGTTGACAAAAGATATAGCAACCCAAATATACACAATTTTAAAGCAACCACAGCTCAAGTACATTAGTCAGGTATTTGCTTCTATTGCTATTAGATTTCCTGCTTTTCGTTTCATTTAGTTTTTTTCTCCTCTTCTAAGAGTTACACTTAGCCATGGCCGGATTATATCTGCTATCAAAATATGTCATTTCTTACATTCCTATTTGATTATAGTGTGATTTATTATTTTTTTGGCATTTTTGTTGGTTTTCTTGGCTTTGGTATTATATTCCTGTCCATCTTGTTTCTAACTATGTTGTACTTCATGGCAGGATGATTTTAAACCTGTGCTGCGTGAACTTTTGGCAACTCATCCAGGATTGGAGTTTCTGCAGAGCACACCTGAGTTTCAAGAAAGATATGGTTTGTCTTCCATCTTGGTTATGACCTTGTATTTAGGGGTTTTCATGTAAGTTTAAATGTAGAGATCTGTTAATAAATTTGAAGTTCTTGCCATTCTTCATTTCTAAACAAAACCATTGTGGGGGTTATTAGAAGGCGTGAATGTCTTCTTCTACCCTGGAGCTGTTTTTTGTTGATGTTACCTTATAAAGGATTAATTTGAACTGCAGTAAAATTTTATGGCAGTGTAGTTCTTCCTTTGACTGCTTTAGTGGAGTTACTATTTTTGATATTCAGAGAGACTGGGCAGCATTGCTGCATTATTCTCACTTCCCAAATTAGCCTTTTGTTGACCTTTTCTGCCAAATTTCTGACACTGCCTCTAGTTGAACTTCCCGTCTCTGTTGAATTTTTTTTCTTAAAAAAAGCTGTAGTGTTTTGCCTTGATCCATGTTCTAAATCAAGTTGTACATACTGGGTATGTCCTGAAACTTGTTTTCTGATATTTTACTGGAAAATATATAAAGAGACATTACGGTTGAGATTCTAATTAACAAATTAGGCACTCCATGCATCTGATACTGCTTTATTGTTTGTGCTAGGTCTTCTGACACATCCTTTATCTATATCTGACCCCTGTATTGGATTTATTGAAGTGATTTTGGAGCAACTTTTTATGGTTTGGTTTTGTTATACTATCCCATAATATCAGTATCATATAATATTTTAGAGTATCTTAGAAGGATTAGATTGCTTATCTCAGTTTTCATGCTTTCTAATTCATGTGATCTGGTAGCTTATTTAGTTAGGGTTATTATTACAAAAATATGGATTAGTAATTTAGGTTTTACCATCAAATTGTACGCATCATATAATTGGAGTCAATGTGAATTTTATTGTATTTATTCGTTCTCTCTCCATTTTATCCTTTAAACCTAATTCCAACGTTATACCAGAGCCACAGCGTCCACTCTGAGGGACATTTCTCTTTTTTGCTATGTAGAATTAGTGGAAAACCACTCCATGGAATAGTTATTGACCATCTTCAACCCTCGGCTTTATTTTTTGCTCATCTCTTTTGGGTTTTTCCTTTGACATACATATCTATTTGATACCATCCAAACACCTTTGGCTCCAATCAGTTCATTTATGACCTATCATATAACTATTTCGTTGCTGAGTTCCTTAAAATGCAATCTCCTCTAGTTTGGCCTTTATTTTTCTGTTTTTAATACCATTGGTGAGGCTGATTAACTGTGTTTAATCTTTGGTTGTTCAACCAGACACCTTTTTTCTTGTTCAGAAGTCACCAATTGACCATCCCTCAGTGCCATTATCGGAGAACCCTTATGTGCCTTTATGAGCTTTTTTTCACCTGATGTTCTTAATGGCACATGGTCTCCACATGTGTCATCTTGTTTAAACTATCCCTAGCCTCTTCTTTTGGGACGTTGTTATCTGTTCCTGCTTAGCCGGCTTTAGCATGAGGGGGAGTTTTAGAATATCCCACAGCCATGGTTATTGAATCACAGGAGCTAGTTTACAAATTGTAATTGGAAGAGCTATTTTTACGAATTGTGAATCAGTAGATCTGTTTTATGACTATCATATATTGTGATTTGGAAGAGATATTTTATGAATTGTGAACCGAATCGAATTGATGTATGAATCATAAAATAGATGAACACTAAAAAATTGTAACATTTTAAGTAAAGAGACATGAGCAAAACAAGACTACATGTTTCTGACACAGTGCATGCTTTTTTTTCAATCCCATGTAGGGTGCTTTCATGAAATTTGATTCAATATTTACATAACAAAATGTAACCAGCTATGTGTTCCTGTGGGTATTGGCTGCAGCTGCTATTTGTAAGCTATTGGTTTGGACAAATAGTTTTTTCTACTCAAGCCAAACGGTGTCCTGTCAAGTAGCTCACTTAATCAATCTAAATGTATTGGATACTCTTGAAACATTTACTTTTCTCCTGCTTAAGCAACCCACTTACCTGCCAGCTGTTTGTTGATCATCTTTACACTTACTGAAATAATTCCAGCTGCCATTTTCCCATCTAACCTGTTTTTCAACTTTGTTGGCATTATCATCTATCAGGCTGATATTGTGTTATTTTTTTTGTCTTTTTTCGTGGTGCAATGTTCATAACATAACTACTTGTTTTTCTGATGGTCCAGCTGAAACTGTCATATACAGAATATACTACTACATTAATCGATCAGGAAATGGTCGTCTCACCCTGAGGGAGCTGAAGCGTGGAAACATAATTGATGCAATGCAACATGCTGATGAAGAAGAGGACATAAACAAGGTTTTGAGGTAGGTATACTTTTTGAAGATGTCATTTCCATTTACTATGTAAAATGACTACGGTTTCTTTATTCAAATGATGAACTAAATATTTGTATATTAAGACGCCTTACTGTTTCTTTTTACCTTAATATTATCTACAGGTACTTTTCTTACGAGCATTTTTACGTTATATACTGCAAGTTTTGGGAGCTGGATACAGATCATGATTTCCTGATAGACAAAGAGAATCTTATCAGATATGGTAACCACGCACTTACCTATCGAATTGTTGATAGAATATTTTCCCAGGTTGGTGTGGATTACTATATCATGTGTTGCTTCTGTCTTGTAATTTAACTATTATTATCCAGGACCTCAGACGACCCAAAGCCCTACCCTTCTCTCATAATAAACATGCATTGTCCTTTCACATCTTTTTATATGAATTATCTGATAATTTGTTGAAGATGCAAATTTTGATTCACTTCAATATTATCTCAGGTTCCTAGAAGGTTTACCAGTAAGGTTGAGGGAAAGATGGGTTATGAAGATTTTGTTTACTTCATACTGTCAGAAGAGGATAAATCTTCTGAGCCGAGTCTTGAGTATTGGTATTTTGTTTCCCATCCATTACTATATTTGTCACGTTTTGGCTTTTTCACTTCCCTCTATTTTTTCCTTTCCTACTGAGTACACTCTTAAGCCAACATTGGATGTTAGACCTTTGTGGTTGAGTTTAATTAGTTATTTTTGTGAAATTGTGTTTCGATTTGTCATGATTAGGTTTAAGTGCATTGATTTGGATGGAAATGGAGTTCTGACGCGGAATGAACTGCAATTTTTTTATGAGGAGCAATTGCATAGAATGGAGTGCATGGCCCAGGAACCTGTGCTATTTGAGGATATACTATGCCAGATTATTGACATGGTTGGACCTGAGGTTTGTCTTTTCTTCAATTGATTCTTCTTTATGTTGTTGGGAAGTCATTCTAGATGGAATATGATATGCTAATGTAGTCTGTAGTTTAAAACTTCCTGTTGTTTTGGAAAAATGACATACCCAATTTTTATTTTTGGTTGCTCCTTTTCTTGTCCTTTCTCCATCCTTTAGGTTGATTTTATGCTTTATTTGAGAGATTTTTTTCCCCTTAATTTTAAATTCAAATGCTTGATTCTGTAGGAGGAGAGCTATATAACTCTGCGAGACCTGAAAGGCGGTAAACTCTCAGGAAGTGTTTTCAATATCCTGTTCAATCTGAATAAGTTCATGGCCTTTGAAACGCGTGACCCATTTTTGATTCGTCAGGTGCATGAATATTTTATAGAAGTTATTTCGCTGTTGAGTGAGTATGGTTGACTATTTTTGGTGAGTTTTGATTGTATTGGTATATGTCCTTGTGTGAACAGGAACGTGAGAATCCCACATTGACAGAGTGGGATCGCTTTGCTCACAGAGAATACATTAGGCTTTCAATGGAAGAAGATGTAGAGGATGCATCGAATGGTAGTGCAGAAGTTTGGGATGAATCACTTGAGGCTCCTTTCTGACATCATTTATGTAAGTTGAATATGATAATACTTACCCAATTTACTTTGCATTTATAATATAATTTGGGAAAAGAGGCCCATTCAAATCAGATTGGGACAAATACGGATCAGGGCAGCACAAAGCTGGACTGGCCTTAGGCAAGTTGCAGGCATTCCAGGCCAGCAAATCAAAATTATCATTCTCTTTTACTTGAATTACTTTTGCACATTCAGAGCATGTTCAATGGCATTCTCGCAGTAGTGATTTAGAAATTCCAATCCTGGGGCATAATTGCTTTACAATGCTCTGTATTAGGATTTGGGCATGGAAGCTTGCATTCACTGTGCAGCTTGCCTCGTGATCAATTGATTGCCTACTATCAATTGGGGTCTTATCGCATTGACTAAACTGAGAAAGATGTTTTATTGTGAGAATAAGAGGGTTCAATAATAACCGTTGGATAAAAATAAACGGTCAGCATAAAATCTCACATGACTGTATTCTATTCTTTCACGCACACTTTCTCGTCTCTCTCTTTTCCTCTCCTATTTTTTATTTCTTTCCAAAATCGTCATTCTCTCTATACATTTCTAAGTCCAACTGACTTCATCAATCACTCTTGTCTCCAATGTTTAATGATTTGAAACATGAATATCACATGAAATAAAAAACAAGATGAAGGGAACGCAAGTTCATCGCTGTGTCCAATACCAGTGACGTGCTGTATGGCTTCAACTGTAATGGCATGTTCAGGGGATCCGCCATGGATTCATGTAGGTGGGAGTCTGGGCAATAGAAAAATTATGAATAAATAAATGTGGCCTGCGTAATTCCTTTATGAGGTTCTGCAGTTGGGCTTGTCAGCTTTTTTAAATAAAAATGCATTTCATTAAACATTGGAGTGTAGTCAGGGCAGAGGAAATGGTGGTTTTGTAAAGAGAGACACGAACACGAGAATAGAATAAACAATCATGTGAGATTTTAAATTATATAGCTATATTGACCATTTCTTTTGTCTGATGGGTATTATTGAACCCTCTCATTGGCAAAACAAAACATATTTTCTTATAATTTAATAGTGTGTATAATAAATAAAGAAGACTATCAAATATATTGGTTGAAAAAAACAAAGGCCCATATCTATCAATCTATTCATTGTGCAGAATACAAGTATCTAAAGTCATTTATGTTGGGCTATTTCTTCCTACACCTCCATAGCTTCTCCTGCCATCCCCATAGATCAAGCAAAAAGATAATTTTGTCCTTAAAAAATACATTTTGTATTCTATAATCTAGAAATGTATATTTTTCTATTTACACTTCCTAGATTGTATAGAATTTGGAATAATTTAAAAAAAAAATACATTTTGGATTACAAAATTTAGAAGTTATTTCCAAATTTGTAAATACCTTCCGGATTCTATAATCTCAAATATTTTTTTTAAAGAAACCCATTATAGAATATAGAATCTGGAACGTATTTTCTATTCCTTCTAGATTCTATAATCCGGAGTCTATCCAGATCATCCATCCTGAAATTCCAAAATGAAAAACATTAATAGAATAAAAGGCATTTTTGGTATTTTAAGAATTATGGTGTGCCACAAGAAGCAGAAGCTATGGAGGCGCAGGAAGAAACCTTTATGCTGTTATCTCCTGTTGTCTAGAACCCGTGCTTTCATCGATATTGACCCGCAAATTGAACCATTATGATTTTGTGCTGGACCTGGTTCAGTTCAAATTTTGCTTCCCTAGCCAATCCATTCTAGGGAAATTCTACTCGCACCCACCCTTCTAGTCTCTTCATGCCTCCCCTAACTATATTATAAACTTACATTTGGGGTGGGGGAAGCTATCTGATCTTATTTTTTGCAACCCTTTTGGTCAATTGACTACTATGCAGTGTGTATAATTTTCTGTATCCCCTTAGTTATGAAAACATTTTTAACTTTTAAGTTCATCTCGTTTTGAACATTATACATTAGTAGTGTATGAAAAGTATTAATGCTGCATATTGGATTGACTGGCTATTGTTCAGAGACACATGACTCAAGTTCAGCTTTGAACGCCGACGTTGCCCGAAGGGGAGAAATTCCAAGCTTCGCCATGGAATATGTTTCGGATGGGGGGCAACAGCACCAACGATATTCAGACTCGCATCTGATAAATATTGGGACCGTTATATTGGAAGTTTTGTCGCTGGACCAAAGTCCATGTAAAGTGGGGACCTTTGCCGAAAGGTGATTAGCCAAGTTGAATTAAATTCATCATAAGTAGCGAGATTTCTGATGGATTTTTAGTAATTTGATTTGATCCAGTCACTTTTGCCTCGGATCTGAACCAGAGTACATTCATGATTTGTTTCGTCAATTATGGCTCGGGCTGTTATTTGTTTTACCGAATTTCTTTTTCGTTTTAGGCTACTGAAGAGTTTAAAGAAAGTGTACTACTACACATATAAAAGGCCATGCCTTTTCTGCGTTATTCCATTTGTCTGATGCATGCATGCACAGAGGCTGTACATTGAATTTGCTCTATCTACTATTTAGAGGAAACTTTAGTTCTCTTCTGTCCAATTTACACTGATATTACATTCATGTGGGCTTATAAAAGTCCTACTAAGAGGTCCTTTAAGTTGGTTAAATATACCAAATATCCTTTTTGTATTTAATGAAATATTTAACCTCAGTACTTATTTTCAGATGAATAAGGAAATGAAAATACCAATGTTTAACGTTCTCAACTTTGGAATACAGAATTTTAATTGATATTTTATAATAAATTGATAAATAATGTTTGTAACTGCGCTGCAATTTTATATTGATACACCGCGTCGTTGCATTTCGGTTTTGTGTCCACATCATTCCATTCTACAACATTTTTTAAGTGTATCATTTTATAGTTTTCTTGTATATATCTGTGGTCAAACCAATTTATTTCAAGGTTAAATATGTTTTAATATTTGTTAAGATTTAAATGTTTGGTTTTAGTTTTTTTCAAAGAAAATCTTTTGGTTTCTCATAAATTATATGAAGTGCATGGAAGTAGTTTTTGCTTAATCTCATTTGTGGGAGTAAGGAATATAAAAGACATTTCTTTGAGAAAACAACCAAGGAGATGGTTATTTTTTCCTCAATAGGTAAAAGTTAACACTTTCATTGGTTAGGGGCAAAACTATTTTACGTTTTATTTATATTTTTAAAATTACTAATTAAAATTAAAAAAAACGAGTTAGTAATATAAAGGTGTTTTTATATAGATTACAAATGTTTTAAGAAAATAATCTTGTTCAATTTGAGTAATTTAATGTACAGTATTTAATTAAATGATAGTATACCAAAACATTTATTGGTCAAACGATCTGTATATATACAATTTAATTCAATTTATAATTAAATGATAGTATAACAAGATAAGGTCAACTTTTTACTAAAGCATATAATTTGTAATGATATGATATTATTGTCAGTATGAAATTAAATATTTTGGGTAAGAAGTATTAAATAAATCTGAATACACAATAAATTTTGAAAGTATGCCGAATATGATATAACGGAAATAATCTATCAACCAGAATAAAATATACTCGAACTGATATAAATTTGTTTTACTGGTTAAAAAAGGTAACACCCATTAAAGTTGTCTTTATAGTTTATAAATTTAAAAGTGATGAATCTAGTGGGAGGCGATGTTACACCAAATAAGATTACTAATTTAATATTTAAATTGTTTCAAACTAATATCTGAGAGGAAAAATATTATTTACAAAAGGATATTTTTGTGTAATCGGTCTCTATATGAAATATATTGCAGTTATTTACAGTTAGAATATTAAATATTTTGTTATTAAATATTTCTTTTGAACAAATCAATCTCTAAATTTTATAAATCTTGATTATCTTTAATTTAAATTTTTTGATTATATTATCTTTTTTACTTATAACCTCTAACCGAATTATCCTATCATATATTATTTTCCAACAGAAGCAATTCTATATATACCCATTCACACAGCCCTTCCATTGCAGACTAAGAATTTCTACAGAACAGAAAATGCACCAAGAAGAAGCAGCTCTCATGAAACAACAATACGAAGCGTTGGAAGAAATCGGTCGCGGCAAATTCGGCACCGTCTTCCGCTGCTTCCACCCCTCATCCAACCAATTCTACGCTCTCAAAGTCATTGACAACGGCCTCCTCAGCGACGCCACCGACCGCCACTGCCTCGAAGTAGAGGCCAAGGCCATGACCTTCCTCTCTCCCCACCCCAACATTCTCGAAATCATCGACACCTTCCAAGATGCCCAAACCTCCACCATCGTTCTCCCGCTCTGCCAGCCCCGCACCCTCTTCGACCACATCGCCGACGGCCCCCTGCCGGAGTCCCACGCCGCCTCCCTCGCCAAGCAGCTTCTCGAAGCCCTCACGCACTGCCATGCGCTCGGAGTCGCCCATAGAGACATCAAACCCGAAAACCTCTTATTCGACGAAGCCGACAACCTTAAACTCTCCGACTTCGGCTTCGCAGAGTGGTTCGGTGAGGGCAGGACCATGAGTGGCTTGGTGGGCAGCCCTTATTATGTGGCTCCTGAAGTTCTCATGGGGAAGGACTACGACGAAAAAGTTGATGTTTGGAGCAGTGGGGTCACTCTTTACGCCATGTTGAGTGGCATTCCACCCTTCTATGGAGACTCTACTGAAGAAATTTTTGAAGCTGTTCTAAGGTCTAATCTTCGGTTTCCTACCACAAATTTTAGGTCTGTGTCTTCTTCTGCTAAGGATCTTCTTAGGAAGATGATTTGTAGAGATCCCTCTAGACGTATCTCTGCACACCAAGCATTGAGTAAGTTTTTATTCTTATCACTTTTCTAAATCATGTTACTATTTTCTTAGTTTTTAGAGTTTTTTTGTGTTGCCTTATTAATCAAGTTTCCTGTGGTTGCAGATCATCCTTGGATTTTGAGTGCTGATCTTTCTTGAAGAGTGCCACTTCCAACTATTTCATCCAATTTTGTACGCATTATAGAGAAAAGATCACTTAGGTGCCTCTGCAATTGCGATGTAGATGATGGAAAACTTTGTAGAGTGATGTATAGCTTTAAAGAGTTCCACAAATTGTATATTCGATTCAACATTTCCAACTTTGGAGAAAAATAAAACTTAAGAATCTTTATCATTTATATATTCTTTATTTTATCTATTTTTATGATATGAAATTTCATTTTTACAATTCTAACTAAATTGATTTAATGGGTTGACCTAATGCTTAAATATTGTGTACAATGATTAAATACGTTGCATTCACTTATGTTGACACGAGGAATATTAGAATTCTAACTAATGGATTTAAGAAAATCCGTGACAAAGAATCTAAATATGTTATTATTTTAATTTATTTTATAAATTTAATTTCTCTAATAGGAATAAAATATTAATATTCAATTTGCATCATTTCACTAAATTTCTATATATTTAAATTAATTTTATCAAAATATTTTTATTATTTTAAATTTTTGATTGGTTAGCTTATCCCTAAGCGAGACAAAATATATTCAAATTGTTTTCAACCGGATCAACCGACCAATTGCAATTTTATCATTTCTAATTATTATTAATTAGAGTCCTATAAGACTCACTTTTAGATAGTAGAAAACATTTATAATTGTAAAATAAAATAACCTATATATCTTAGTAATTTGGTAACGATAATCTATTGAACACATTTAACCATTAGTAACAAATTAATAAATTTTTAAATATATACAGTTATATTAATTTGTTTTTAACATTTCTTTGGGGTCTGATATAACAGTAGAACAAAATATAGGAATAGATACATAAGACCAACTCTATTTATGCAAAAAAAAAAATATACTATTAATTTTTATCTTTTTTTATTGTATATATATTTTTACTTTCCTTATATTTCTCTTTCTTCTTTCCCTATTTCTTTTGTGATTCTAAACAATATTATAGGAATTTTTATTACATGAAAAATAATAATTCATTCATAATAAATGGTTTGAAAGGATGAAGTATCCGATGACATTTCTACGTAGAAAAAATATTTCCACCACAATTATGTCTCAATGAGTTTTTTTGTTTTATTCCGATTCACCATTTGAGCATGGAAATTCAATATCATTTTCGTCAGTTTTGAGTAAAACACTTTATTTTTTATTATTTTAATATTCTCTGCGTGCTTGTTGGGCAGAGCTTTGAATGAAGTGGGGTGTGACTAATGGTGAATACGATGAAGAAACTCTTTAGTAGATTGATTAATCAAGGAGTTAAAGATCTAATTAAGCAGATAATGACTTGTTAAAAGGTTCAACAAAATTCATTATATATAATTGTACCGGTCGGGACCGGACGACCGCATGGTTCAGATTAAAATTATCTAACTAACGTGGTCACGCATGGGACAAACGGTTAATTCCCACTGAACAACAAACGCACGTGAGCACTCCCCAGATTTTCGGGAACATCCCCTAGATACCAAGAAACCACCTAACACGACCCAAAAACCAGAAAACACGTGGCGAACCACTAACGACCCAGAGGGCCCAAGCCCAAGGGGAACGTACAAAAGAAGGAAAAGAAAGAGAAAAAAGTATGTTATTCATTCTCGAAAGGACTCCCACTGAGAGAGATTACTGACTTGAGCGTCGGAGCGCAATCGCAGGTACCCCCGCCGGCCGACCGAGGCACGCAAGGAAGAAGGAAACTCGAAGGACAGGACAATTGAGAGTGGAGCAGACACCTTGTATCGACGTGGATAAACATTACTCAGTCCCCGATATCCATACAGGTACAATTGGCGCCCACCGTGGGGCCGAGTAATCATTATTCCCAGACCCAAAGATCCCAACGCTTGAAGATGGGCTCAACGGCAAACAACAACAATGATATCTCTGAAGAGCATAGGACCATACTACAAACCCTCCAGATTCAGATGCAGGAGTTACTCCCAAAAGGGGTCATCGATCAACTTCGCCAGGATGAAGAAAGGAAAAGACGAGAAGAAGAGCGTCAGCAACACGCAGAAGAGATAGCCCAATTGAAAGAACAGAACAAGAGATTGTTGGACAGACTCGAACAACCTGAACGTGAAGGGCATTCGCGTGCGCCTTCTCCATCACCGTTCCAATCAGGAACAAAAACAATAGCCCAGACTATACCTCACATGTCACTCATTCAACACACCCATCAAAGTGTAAAGCCAGTAACTCCAAACAAGGTAACAAACCCGAAAGGCCATCCGTTCACTGACGACATCATAGCCACTCCTCTCCCTGACAAGTGGAGGGGCTTAACGATAAATCTTTATGACGGATCTACAGATCCAGACGAACATCTGAATATATTTAGAACTCAAATGACCCTTTACACAACCGACCGAACGGTATGGTGTAAAGTCTTCCCCACCTCTCTCAGGGAAGGCCCCCTTGGATGGTTTTCTGACCTTCCACCCAATTCCATTACAAGCTTCGACGCCTTGGAATTGAAGTTCACAACGCAATATGCCACAAGTAGACCTCATCGGACATCCTCCATGTCCCTTCTAAATGTCAAACAAGAAAGGGGAGAATCATTGAGAACATTCATGAACAGATTTAGTAAAGTGTGTATGAGCATTCGTAATCTTAATCCAGAAATAGCCATGCATCATTTGGTCTCGGCCATACTGCCGGGGAGGTTCACGGAAAGCCTTATCAAACGGCCTCCGTGCGATATGGACGAATTAAGAACAAGAGCAACAAAGTTCATGCAGATAGAAGAACATATCGACTATCATCGAAAAACTTATGCTGAGAACACAGACAAAAGCAAAGGGATTCGTCCCCCCACAGTACCGACCGATCGAGAACGGCATCGCCCCAATAGGGGTCCCCGTTTCCACAGCTACACTCCCTTGATTGTACCAAGGGGCAAGGGTCTCGACGAAGCACTACAAATTGAATTGATTCCGGCATTGAAGCAGTCACAAACCCCTCCCAATGCCGACACCAGTAAACGTTGCCAATACCATCGTAACTATGGCCACACGACCGAAGGAAGCCAAGCGCTGAAAGACAAAATTGAAGAACTCGTCCAGGCCGGTCATCTCCGCAAGTTCGTGAAAACCACCATCACTGCACCCAGGTCACCCCAGCGCGACCATGACCCCCGAGAACGTTCGGGACGGAGGGACGACCGGACCCGTGACAACCACTATCGTTCAAACAGAAGGAAAAGAAGTGATAGTCCGATCAGACGAACGAGGCCTAAGAGCGAAAGCCCTGAACGTAGAAGTCGAACTAAACAAAAAGTTCGCGAAGTCATCAATACAATCGCTGGACCAATGTCGCTCGGTCAGCCCCCTCAAGAAATTAATTACATTGCAGGTGGTTTTGCGGGCGGAGGATGCTCTAATTCGGCAAGGAAAAAACATTTGAGAGCAGTTCAATCCGTTCATTCGACCTCAACACAACGCCGACCGCATATACCACCAATCACTTTCACTGACGCTGACTTCACAGCAATTGATCCATCTCAAGATGACCCCATGGTAATAACTGTGGAAATAGATAAGTTCGCAATCGCAAAAGTGTTGGTAGATCAGGGTAGCTCGGTCGACATCCTTTACTGGGAAACGTTTAAGAAGATGAAGATTTCGGAAGCAGAAATACAACCCTACAATGAGCAGATAGTTGGTTTCTCAGGGGAAAGGGTAGACACGAAAGGATTTATCGACCTATACACCACGTTCGGCGATGATTACCTCAGCAAAACCATCAACATACGATATCTACTCGTTAATGCCAATACATCATACAATATTTTGCTCGGTCGGCCATCTATCAATAGATTGAAAGCCATTGTCTCGACTCCTCATCTAGCTATGAAGTTCCCCTCGGTCAATGGAGATATAGCAACCGTGCATGTAGACCAGAAGATAGCACGAGAGTGTTATGTAGCTAGCCTGAAGATGGAGCCGACCCGAAGGCTCTATACCACGTCAGCCGAACGAACGACAGAGCGAAGAGGCCGATCGACAGAAAGACGCTCTAGAGGAAGAGAATCTAGACGACACTTGGTTGCCTTAGTCGATCTAGATCCTCGACTGGATGATCCCCGGATGGAAGCAGGGGAAGATCTTCAACCCATATTCCTCCGAGACAAAGACCGAAAAACGTACATGGGAACCTCTCTCAATCCAGACGACCGAGAGGCGGTCGGAAAAACATTAATAAACAACGCTGATCTTTTCGCTTGGACGGCTGCAGACATGCCAGGGGTAAAATTAGATGTGATTACCCATCGATTATCTGTTTATACAGAGGCCAGGCCAATCGCTTAAAAGAAAAGAAAACTAGGGGAAGAACGGCGCAAAGCTGCACGAGAAGAAACAGACAAGCTAATTCAAGCTGGTTTTATTCAAAAGGCCCACTATACGACATGGCTAGCCAATGTAGTGATGGTAAAAAAGGCGAATGGAAAATGGAGAATGTGCGTAGACTACACAGACCTTAACAAGGCATGCCCAAAGGACTCATATCCCCTACCTACTATCGACCGACTGGTCGATGGTGCAGCCGGTCATCAAATCCTAAGTTTCCTTGATGCTTATTCGGGTTATAATCAAATACAAATGTACCACCGTGACCGAGAGAAAACCGCGTTTAGAACGGATTCTGATAATTTCTTCTATGAAGTCATGCCGTTCGGCCTCAAGAACGCAGGAGCCACATACCAGCGACTCATGGATCATGTATTCCACGACATGATCGGTCGGAATGTGGAAGTATACGTTGACGACATCGTCGTCAAATCAGATTCTTGCGAACAACATGTTTCTGACTTAAAAGAAGTTTTTCAAGCCTTGCGTCAGTACCGCATGCGTTTAAACCCGGAGAAGTGCGCATTCGGCGTGGAAGGTGGGAAGTTCTTAGGCTTCATGCTCACACATCGAGGTATAGAGGCTAATCCAGAAAAATGCAAGGCAATCACCGAAATGCAAAGTCCCAACGGACTCAAAGAGATCCAGAGACTAGTCGGCCGTCTCACGTCGTTGTCTCGATTCGTACCTAAGCTTGCCGAACGAACGAGACCCATCATAAAACTTTTGAAGAAAACGACTAAATTTGAATGGACAGATGAATGCGAACAAAATTTCCAACAGTTAAAAACATTTCTGACATCCCCACCGGTCATCCAGAAACCGAACGCACGGGAACCCATTGTGGTCTACCTCGCCGTCTCCAATGAAGCGGTGAGTTCCGCTCTGGTACAAGAAATTGAAGCGGAAGAACGACCGGTATATTTTGTAAGTCGAGTCTTACATGACGCAGAAACCCGGTACCAAATGGTCGAAAAAGTTGCCTTCGCTTTGGTCATTACCGCACTACGGATGCGGATGTATTTCCAAAATCACAAGGTCATCGTTAGGACTAACTATCCCATTATGAAGATTCTCACCAAACCTGACCTCGCCGGACGAATGATAGGTTGGGCAGTCGAACTGTCAGAATTCCACATCGAATACCAACCCAGGGGGGCCATCAAGTCCCAAGCCCTCGCCGACTTCACAGCAGAACTCACTCCCTATCCGACCGAACAAACTCCCCGATGGACACTATATGTAGATGGGTCATCAAACAGTCGTTCGTCCGGAGCAGGAGTTGTACTTGAAGGACCAGGGGAGATTGTTGTCGAACAAGCCATGAAATTTGAATTTAAAACTTCCAATAATCAAGCCGAATACGAAGCTATAATCGCAGGTTTGCATCTGGCGATTGAATTGGAGATAACAAATATAATTTGTAATAGCGACTCCCGTATAGTCGTCGGACAACTTACAGGGGAGTATGAGGTAAGAGAAACATTACTCCAACAATATTTTCATTTCGTAAAAAATCTTCTAAACAGGTTCAAAGAAATCTCCTTCCAACACGTACGGAGGGAAAATAATACTAGGGCGGACGCTCTATCGAGATTGGCTACCCTAAAAAAGAAAGGCGTCCACCGGTCGGCCATACACGTGACCCTGGCTAAACCAAGTGTTGGTACCGAAGAATGCATGGCGACTAACACCCAACCTAACTGGATGACTCCCATAAAACAATATCTGACCGACGGTACATGCGATCCACACTTAGAGAAGACAATGAAACTACAAGCCGCCCGATACATACTCGTTGGCCAAGATCTCTACAGGAGAGGGTACTCCCGTCCCCTCCTAAAATGCCTTAGTCCAGAACAGGTCACATATGTAATGACCGAGTTACACGAAGGGATATGCGGAACCCATTCAGGAGCGCGGACTATGTCCGCCAAAATTCTGAGAGCTGGATACTACTGGCCGACCTTACAAGGAGACTGCACTGAATACGTTCAAAAGTGCGTGAAATGTCAAGAGTTCGGCACCCTATTGCACCAAAAACCAGAACACTTGCACTACATCCTATCCCCTTGGCCGTTCGTGAAATGGAGAATGGATATTATCGAACCTTTCACACCCGGAAAAGGGCAATGCAAGTTCCTACTGGTGGGTATAGATTACTTTACCAAATGGATTGAGGCTGAACCACTAACAGCCATCACCGCCCGGAACGTACAAAGCTTTGTGTGGAAAAACATTGTCTGCAGGTTCGGCCTACCTCAGATCATTATCACAGACAATGGTCGACAGTTCACCGACCGTGGGCTAGCTGAATTCTATGAGAAACTTCACATCAAACATATAACGAGTTCGGTCGAACACCCTCAAACCAACGGTCAGGCGGAAGCCGCCAACAAAGTTATTCTCAATGAGTTAAAGAAGAGACTTGGCCCGTCCAAAGGAAACTGGACTGAAGAATTGTTAGAGGTTCTGTGGGCTTATCGTTGTACTCCCCAGTCAACGACTCAAGAAACACCTTATAGCCTGACGTACGGCACAGAAGCCATGATTCCGGTCGAAATCGGCGAGCCTTCACTACGCCGACAGACATTAGACCTAGACTTAAACAAGGAAAGTCTACTAGTCGGCCTCGACCTCATCAATGAATTAAGGGACAAATGCAAGATAAGGGAAGAAGCATGCAAGATACGAGCAGCACGAAGGTACAACTCGAAAGTGAAGCCACGAAGCTATCAGAAAGGAGATCTAGTTTGACGCATGCGCAGCGACGCCCGGAAGGACGGAGGAAAGTTTTCAAGCAACTGGGAAGGACCGTTCCGCATCTCCGACACAGCAACAGGAGGAGCTTATTACTTAGAATATTTGTCAGGAAAATCTATACCGAGAACGTGGAATGCCACGCATCTCAAATTCTACTACAGTTGATGAATAAACTCAGTGCACTCTTTCCTCGCTCGGTAGTTTTATCCCTAAGGAGGGTTTTCTACCGAGAAGGTTTTAACGAGGCACTTTAAATTACCTACCTTGGTCAGAAATTAATTAATTCATTAACCGTTCGTTCGGCCAGAATATACAACAGGTTATAACTTAAACGTTATTCACCAACCTTGGTCAGAAATCCAATTATCAATTAACCGTTCATTCGGTCGGAATTATATAACTACAGTTATCCGAATTATAACTTAAACGTTGTTCACCAACCTTGGTCAGAAATCCAATTATCAATTAACCGTTCATTCGGTCGGAATTATATAACTACAGTTATCCGAATTATAACTTAAACGTTATTCACCAACCTTGGTCAGAAATCCAATTATTAATTAACCGTTCATTCGGTCGGAATTATATAACTACAGTTATCCGAATTATAACTTAAACGTTATTCACCAACCTTGGTCAGAAATCCAATTATTAATTAACCGTTCGTTCGGTCGGAATTATATAACTACAATTATCCGAATTATAACTTAAACGTTATTCACCAACCTTGGTCAGAAATCCAATTATTAATTAACCGTTCACTCGGTCGGAATTATATCATTACAATTATATCACTACAATTATCCACCAACCTCGGTCAGAAATTTAATCAATCTATAATCAATCGGGATTATATAATCAATCGGGATTATATAGCTACAGCTTCATAACTCTAACGTTACTCACCAATCTTGGTCAGAAATTCAATTAAATTATTAATCAACCGTTCATTCGGTCCGAATACATAACTAAAGTTATCCAAATTATAACTTAAACGTTATTCACCAACCTTGGTCAGAAACTCAATTAATTTATTAGTTAACCGTTCATTCGGTCAGCATATATAACCGTTCATTCGGTCAGATATTAATATTTCGGTTTATTAGTCAAAAGTTCGGTATGTATCCACCATTCATTCAAGTTACGCGAGACATCAAATTCTTCAAAATACCATCAAATAACTGCTTGATAATAGGACCATGAAAATAAAGTCGATAGCAGAAAGTGATATGGTTCAAAACACGTCGCAAAGCAGTAAAATTGTCTTTAGCCCACACCCCGGGCTCAGGTAATGAAAATATTAAACAACGTCAAGGATGTCATCCGGTTGCGCCGGCTCCTCCGGCCGTACAGTATCATTTGCACGAGGCATCTCAGCCACAGGACAGATGGTTTGATCATTCTCTTCGGCCTCATCTTCTCCAAGAGGCATCAGACGGCCGTCCACGACGTCCATGTTCGAGTCATACCGCTCATCATCGACCGGCACCCCATGGAAAAAGGCGACCTGCCGAACGCCCTGCCTAAATGACTCCTCGTTGATGCTCAACATGAACCCTTGAAGCTGTTCAACTTGAGCAGTCAGCAATTCCTTCTCCGCGACCAGTCTTTCCTGCTCCTTGATGGCATCTGCCCGCTCAACCGTTACTTCTTCTAAAGTAATCTTTAAAGCTTCATACTCCTTTCTGGCCAACTGAGCGTCAGTCCGAGCCTCACCCGCAGCCTTCAGGGCATCCTTCAATGAAACAGCCGATTCATTAAGCTGAGATTTCAGTTTTGGAATCGATACTGTCTTCGCTCTCCTTAGTTCGTCGCCAAGAGCCCTGGTCGCCACAGCCGCACGACATTGCAGCTCGACCGTCTCCTCGACCATATCTAAGGGAGGAATGCTAGCAAAAATTTCCTCGTCCTCCGGTCGCAAGTCAAATTGCATTGTAGGTGCCACCCTGACGGATGACACCAACAAGCTAATTGGACTGCCCGACGAAGACGGAGCCTCCGTACGAGGTACCTTAGCAGGCCGCCCCCTCTTCTTTCCTTGAGCAAGAACAGGAGCAGCCTCCACCGGAGCGACCTCCCGCTCAGTCGTTCGCGGGACAATTCCAGCGATGGTGGCTATCTTGCTCTTATTAGCCTGCCTCTTCAAACTATTCATATACCTCTTCAAACTCGGATCCATGCTCACCACAATCTCTGCAACATAAACACGGAAGTAAGAAACAAATATGCTATTAGCCGAACGACCGCAAGAAGAAGGTGCTCACCATTTAGGTCCGCCCACTGCTTGGACGACCCATAAAGGGCTATCAGTTCCCGCGTAGGGAGCCTACACGGTAGTTGATTCACGACCATCAAAATTTCTTGGTCGATGGGAGACAAAGATTCCCAAAGCCGATGGTCAAGAGAGGTGGGATTCTCCGTCCAATGGAATGGAAATTTTGTGCTTCCATCGGCATTATAGAATAGATTCCGGCCGTCCGGCTCGACAAACACTTTAAAAAAGTACTCCTTAAAATTCTTATAAGAGGCAGTAAAAGCAGCAAAGCGTACATTACCTGGACGACTGGATAACGACAACCAACCTACTGGAGTACTCGGGTACGTGTTATAATAATATAAAAATGATTCGGCGGTCGGCACGAGTCCAAATATTTGACAAATAACTCGAAAGGCTTGTAAAATGGCCCACGAGTTAGGGTGCAATTGTGTCGGTGCGACATTGAGTATCCGAAGGATACTCATGGTAAAATCATCAAAAGGTAAACTTACGTGCAAATGAGAAAACAAGGTGCTATACACAAAGAAAAAGTCGTGCGGAGCATTCTCCCGGCCATGACACACACGGTCGGTTATACCACATATATCGACATATAACGCATCGGCCGGGCAATCTGAAGTTAGAAAGTTTTTATGGGTTGCTAGAAACTGATCTAATTTATCCGAAGACTTTATTTTACTGGGAATTCGAAGAACGGCAGGATCAACCCAATCATAATTTGGGCCGTCCGATGCCTGGCTCGCACCGCGAGTCAAAGATGAACCCACGACACTCGAAGACTCCTCAGAGGAAGGCATGACTAACCTTAAAGTGAAGAAGAGGACACCGGCAGCAAAATCGGCACCTAGCAAAACAGAACAAGCAACGCAAAACTCAGAGCAAGAGAAACGAAAAACCCTCAACCCTACATATGAAATCCTATTTATAGGCAAAGAGGTAAAAAGCAAAACCCCCTGCGTCTTATACGACTCTTCGTTCTTCCATGACCTCGAGCCTGGGGGGCAAGTGTACCGGTCGGGACCGGACGACCGCATGGTTCAGATTAAAATTATCTAACTAACGTGGTCACGCATGGGACAAATGGTTAATTCCCACTGAACAACAAACGCACGTGAGCACTCCCCAGATTTTCGGGAACATCCCCTAGATCCCAGGAAACCACCTAACACGACCCAAAAACCAGAAAACACGTGGCGAACCACTAACGACCCAGAGGGCCCAAGCCCAAGGGGAACGTACAAAAGAAGGAAAAGAAAGAGAAAAAGGTATGTTATTCATTCTCGAAAGGACTCCCACTGAGAGAGATTACTGACTTGAGCGTCGGAGCGCAATCGCAGGTACCCCCGCCGGCCAACCGAGGCACGCAAGGAAGAAGGAAACTCGAAGAACAGGACAATTGAGAGTGGAGCAGACACCTTGTATCGACGTGGATAAACATTACTCAGTCCCCGATATCCATACAGGTACAATAATCATATTATTAATACGAATATTAACTTATTTATTAAATATCCGTAAAAATTATTTAAAAAACGTTAGATTTTTTTCAAATAAACTTATTCAAAGACTTTTGTTCTATGAATTGTTTATATATATATATATATAAAGAATTGTGCTATACGTTGATGTGAGAGGGAGAAATACGTCTACTTATTAGGCTTCGTATTTTAAGTCATGTCCTTTTATTTTTATGAAAATCTTTTTCCACGACAACAGTGTTTGGTTCGGTTTTTTCCGTTTCGCCATTGATTCTTCATTTGACCGTGGAAAATTAATAGCAGCTGTTCATTCAGTGCTTTGTATGTGTGACTTTTAGGGCTTCACTGCTGCTACTTTTTTTTTTTAAGTAAAAATGAGTCACTTTTTTTACGAAATTTTATGTTGAAAATTAGGCTGAGGCTCACAAATGACATGCACATCGAGTCAACCTTCGTGTATTTTATTTCATACGTCGTGATGATTATTGGAATGAATAATAATGATAGTTCTTTTATAGCTATATACAATTCTGATAAATTTAGAAAAAAATATAATAAAAGATAAATTTATAATTAAATTATATAAAAAATTATTATTATTGGTTATTAAGGGGAATGTAGAAAAAGAATTCATGCCAAAGTAATCAATATCCTCGTCAAAATCAGTTAATAAGAATAGATTAAGATATGTCTGATATTCTTAATAATTCTTTTTTATTTTGTAACATTAATCTCATATATTTAATTTTAAAAAAATCTATTGTATGCTATTTTTACCCATATGAACTTGCAGATTATATTCTGCTCATTTCTTTCTAAAATACAGATCCTTCAGTTTACTCTTACTTTACGTCACCTTGTTAACAAATAGATAAAAGAATATAGGAGAACCAAAACAAGTGCTGACTAATATTGTGTCTTCAGTATTACCAAAAGATTTAATTTAGTATTAACAAGTTTAATTACTTAATTAAAACAAGTGTATATAAAATGCAAACCCACCTATGTCCAACTGCTAAGCACACTGATATCTTCAGTAAACAACAACACAGAATAAGTCAGTAATCAATTATATATTAAAAGTAGATGTTACATGATCTTGAATATTGAAGGGGAAAGAGGGTCTCTCAGAATTCAATCATGGAGAATTATGAATAAGTAACTTGGACTATTAGGTTAAGATGAATGAAGGTCACTTTCATGTGCTCTTTCTTTGGATTTTGTGGCATAATGTATAGTTGATGAGGTGTGACATTGAAGATAGTGACACGAGGAAGCGTGGAGAAGGCAAGGGAAGGCACATCAACATAGTATTTCAATTATTATAAGTAATTGGTGATTGATGATGTTAATTACTAGGATGTTCAACCCAACCAATCAAACTGTGTGCTATTTATTATTACAATAGTTTTTGGTTTAGATGGTCGGCAGATTTATACGTTTTCAAGTAAAGTCACAGAGCCAGATGTCTCTTAGATCACCACAACTTTGTCTTCAAACCAAATAATTGTAACCTTTTGAGAGAATAAAAGTGTGGTGATGATGGAAGATTAATTACCTGGCTGTAGTGGATATAAATTAATACACACAACATATATTTTTATATTTGTTGCTCCAGCAGAATATATATATTTTAACTGCAACATGCTAACTGCCACTCATTTACTTGAAGAGAATGGAGTCATTTCTTTTATTATTAGTTTTTCATTAAATAAATCATATCATTATCAAATTTTTAATTAGAAGTTTACTCATTTTTTTACTATTATGTATGATGTAAATCTTGTTCTGGAATATAATGTTGTTTCCTCTTCAAGTACTGTTTTGGTGAAGGATGTCATTGATCGGGTTTCTTTGAAAAATAATTTTATGAAAGAATGTGATATTGTATAATTTTTTTTATCTTCATATTTAAGTGTTTTTTTTTTATAATTTCTCTTTTGAGATTATTTCATAAAACCCTAAATCCTAAACTAAATATAATTAAAATTTATAATTATATCGTTCGAGGCTTATGGCAATCCATATCCAACCAAGTATGTGGAAGTTAGAAAAATATAGTTTAAGCATAGGTAATAGGACAAGTCACTCTTAAGAGAGTAAGTTTGTCGAACGTTAATCACCTTTTAAACTATAAGTGTTGAAACGTGATCTTTGAAAAAACTAACAAGATTGATTAAGAATGACGATTTTGTTATCGAAATTTTGGAAGTTATCCTTGAATTCCTGAATCTCCTTGAATCAGTTTTTAGCACTTATTACATTTCTGAGGTCTGAGGTTCAAAGGAACACTTAATTTACTGGCTTAAAATCATTTCTATAAATCAAAAGAATAACAAACTCAATTTTAAACATATATAAGACTTTTTTAACTAAACAGACTGAAAAAAAAAAAGATGAACGTAATATCGTACAAGAAGCAAATATCAAATACTACGTTACATAACACTTAACATGTAGAAGAACCAGCAGTAGGCAGAACTAGCTTTCCGAAAGGAAAGATGCACGAACCCACCTCTGCTTCCAATAGGTATTAAAAAAACAAGTAGATTCAGCTTTCCCCACAAAAGCCCATTTTCCCTAAAAAATCCGCAATTTTCTTCCACATAAACTGTACGGAACCATAAACTTTAACTACTCCATCAGACTCCGTTCTACAGGTTGAACATCTCGAGAAGGGACATCAATGCCTCGAATTAAATCTCAGATAAAAATCAAGTAAAAAGAGGTGATCCCAGATCAAACTAGAATTCTCACACACAAAAGACAATCAAAGCGAAAAACAAAGAGATTCGACTACATTCTGTTTACCAGCCTCAACTAGCATCCATATATGCCAATCGTATAAATCATTTATAAATGGTTCTCAGCAAGAGATGCGAATGTATCCATCTACGCTTGAGAAGCTTACAGTTAAGAAAATATACCAGCTATTAGTGTACAACGAAGACAAGCAGATTATGACTTTCCATCTCGAAATGCAAATTTGTACCAATAAAAAACAATTGTTTACATGGTTCATAATGGTGTTTCCCTTTGATTTTACAATTCCGAAATATAGTAGACGAAAGGAACTTGACTTTCCCTTGTTGCAACCAATAGGAGTTTAAGCCCAAGCTAACCCGAAGTAGCAGGCAGCAACCTTTTTGTGAAATTTCATTTCATGCTTTCGCTCCCAGGAAGGACTGCGTCGGATAATGAGAAAGATTTAGAATATATTGGTGAAAGAGTAAGTGATAAAACATAAAATAGAAAGCATGATATTCATTGCAGTGCTAAAAGATGTGATATCATCGGTTGAATTGAGTGACCGATTAGGACATTACAGTTTAACTAATTTTGGTAAAAAACTAGGTGTCCCCACACAGGCACACCCTTTGTGTACGGCACTAGTCCCCATTTTGCAATCTGATGTCATGACCCTGTCTTAGGGTGCTTCCAAGTCCAAGCAATAAGACTCAAAACCCACACAGCTGGTAAAATCTGCCTACACGGTACGCTTCAGCTATTCAGCGCAAAGTTGCGCTTTCTCAAGCTCAAGAGTAACATGCAACAGCACCACCCATCAACTGATTGGGTTAGGAACAATACGAAACAACTGATACATCCAATACCTTTGGTTGCATTGATGCATGTTTAGTAGAAAAGCTTAGTTACTGTCTATTTTTTTCACTGCTAAATTCAATTCCTCAAATGTTTCCTAGCAGGGGGTTAGCACATGAAACAAGATCATTCTAATTATCCTAATCATGTTGAAAATGACTGAATCCATGGAAATCCTACATAACTAATCAAATTGAACACTAGAAAGAAAATACCAAAAAATAACCTAGCACGTGGAAAATGTCTCCTCCAACGAGCCAGTCACCTCTCCCAAGCACAACCACCATCTCAGTTTTATATAATCATGACAAGTGCCTATTTCATTTATTACTTGTTGAAGAGTCAGAAATAAATTCTCAGCAAGATAAAAAGCCCACCAGTGTGTACAAAAATGCCAAATCACTACAGACACTGATACTCCGAATTATCTACATTTGCACGAAAGGGTTATTCGCCACTAGTATTAGAAGATATGTACCAACTGATGCCATGCAAAGATTGTCAGCCAATACTTAATAATCTTTCTACCTTTACACCTGCTGGGGAGTTTCCAGGCTTAGCAGTGGTTGTACTTCCGAAACCGAGCTTTAGTTTTTTATCAGCTGGCTTTAATATTTGGAAAGAGCACATTAGTGTCTCATCAACACTCATCATAGCACCAGCATTGTCAAACTCCCCACAATAATTAGGTGCTGAAAATATTGTTACAAGCTGTCGATTAGCAAAGAACTCGTATCCATCTTCCACAACCTGGTAAGAAAATTGCCAAAACAAAAACAATTTATTTTCAAATAGAACAGTTGATTGAGACCTACTATCCCGTAATCTAAATATGAAGGAATGTACAGTACAAAGCATCAGATGCTAAAGCCAAGGCATGGCACTCGAAGCATTTTAGGCTCATGCACAAAGTTATGTCACGTATAGAAGGTAAAAAGTAACTGCCAGTTTAACAAAATTAAGTATTTGTAGTAATGCAAAAAGATATATTAAAATTGCTGAGAAAAAAAGATTAATTTCAGAGTCATTATAGCCATTGAAATACAAACTCAATCTTGAAGATCTGGTAACACATTAAGTACCAAAGGCAGAGGTTTAACCTGATGTGCACGACAAACAAGATCAAGATCATGTTTCTGAAGAAACTCTGAGACCTTATCAGCACCAAATGTATATGAAACTCCTCTATCGTTCATTCCCCATTCTTGAACTTCTTTGCTTGGGTCGGACCAAAGGAGATCACAAAGCAAACCTGTATCAGGAACGTCTGTGGGCCGCTGTAGATTTCTAATCTGATCCAAGTTAAGTAAGTCAGGAGAAAGTCCTCCGTGCATACACAAAATCTTTTCATCAACAAGGGCTGCCACGGGCAGGCAATTGAAGCACTCTGTAAATGTCTTCCATAACCTTACATTGAACCTTCTCTTGCACTCATCATAAAATCCATAAATCCGGTTTATAGAAGCACATTCATGGTTTCCCCTTAACAAGAAAAAGTTTTCAGGATATTTTATTTTATAAGCAAGGAGAAGGCAAATTGTTTCTAAACTCTGCTTCCCTCGATCCACATAATCCCCCAAAAACAAGTAATTGGCTTCAGGAGGCAATCCACCGTACTCAAAAAGCCTTAAGAGATCAGAATATTGGCCATGTACATCACCTGAAACATCAATATAAGGATATGAATAAAAAAAATCAAGAACATTAATTTTTGTGTGTACAGCAATAGAGTATTACATGGCACTAACATCATCAGTCAGTATAAATGTGTAATATGTGAATATGAATATGAATTATACAAAAAAAAAAAACATATACCACTATATGGACTGATTGACTTTAGATATAAAACAATTCATGTGCTTTTCACTAGATAGTTGTTCATAAAATTACATCAGAGCCTCTATGACCAGGTGATCTAGTGTTCAATCCTTACTGCTCTCATTCTTTAAAAGTATGATCTCAAATTCAGAAGCAAACACTGATGTCATGTGGGAATAAATACACTAACATAAATTTAATTTGCAATCACTGCAAGAGACATAAAAAAGTATGACATATTGCAGTTACTAAACCAGCATGAGATAAATTGGTAGTACAAGTTCAGTGATTTTAATAGAGACATTTTACATGCTTTTTCCTTCTAAATCAATCAAATTTTTGTTTTACCCAAGAAAATCATATAAACATACAATTCGAATGATCACATTCTCAAAGCTCATTATACGATTATTTTCACTTGTATACTTAGATTCATCAAGAACATGCAAACAAAAGAGACAAACCTCTATTTAAGTTATGTTCCACAATTGTTCATTACAAATGCAGTGATTGCAGTCCAGAAAAAACATGTCAGTAAGCATAAAAAAGATAACCCCTAACCAGCTAACCATGAAAAGTAACGATGAATGAAAATTAATTAGCATCGTGTTCAATTCAAAAGAGAGGACCCTTGTTTAGTTTGGTTCAAGAGAAGGAAAGGAGAGGATAAGAAAATCTTACCATGTTCAATTCCTTACAAAAGGGAAGGGGAGCAAAAGTATGGATAATATACAGTTACACCCAAACAGATAAAAGGGGCAGAGACGACAAAAAATATAATAGCAGGAAAATATAATCCGTCACAAAATTTCCCCGTCCTACAATTTTTTTAGCCAAATAAGGTATGATGTAAAAAATCCCTCTCATCCACTTCTCTTAAACCGAAAACACCTAAAAATATGGATGTAAATTGCAGCATATGGTTTTAGCTATACCCATGCCCAACACTTACTGAACTTCACTTCTCAAAACTCACATTATATGGTAAAAATGTTCGGCTAAATGTTCTCAAAACTCTCAGATTCTCTCCCATACATAAATTCATCAAGGACATGGAAAGATAAAAAAGACAAACTCAGTCAAATATACACCGCCTGCAGCATTTTTTGACTGCATACATTCATGAATGTTCAAGGATTTCTTTTCACATATTCGCACAAATACACAGATTCGTCAAGAATTCATGCACACTGCATATTCCTTTTTTATTCTACTTCGGGGAATCTCCTTCCGTGTATATTCAGACAAGAAAAAAACACGTGGCTCCCACAATTTCAAATACCATCTGTACATGCAGTTCAGAACACACTAACCCAGTTAAGTAAGCAATCCCTACTAATCCAGTTCAAAAAACACTCATCAGTAAACATGCAAATCATAAAAACTCGACAAAACATGCAATTCAAAGCACTCAGATCATGTCCAAACCTTCAGAAATAAGAATAATTGTTAGTGCTCCAGGTTCGAATTTGACGAAATTAAAGACAGATAGCGAGGGAGGTAAAAGGAAAGGTGAAATAGGGCGAAGAAGAAAAAAGGAATTTACCACAAATCTTAATAGGCGCTTCGAGCTCCAATAAATTAGGTTGTTGCAAGAAAATGTCTCTGGAAACGACGCAGAGTTGACGGATCTCGGACTCCGATAGCTGGACCTGCTTCCCCGGTCGGGTACGAACTTCGAGGAGGCGATTGATTATGTCATCCAAAAGCGATTGCTCCATTTTCTTCTTCTTCCTCCGAAGTCAACGTCTCTATTCGATGCGGTGATGCAAAGAAGAAGAATCGTAGTAGGAATTTGAGTTGAAGGAGTAAGCGAATAACATGCCTCAACTCAGCACCGCAATCCTTAAGTGCTGGGAATTGCCGTCATTTTGAGCGCAGCGAGGTGTCGTTTTGCGGCCCTTCAGGATTTTCCGCATTCCCTTCGGACAAAATGAGAGGGTTTCACTTTCTTCCTTTCTTTTATTCAATACCAAAAAAAATACCAAAATCATAATTCCCTTCTTCCACACAGTGAGTGCCACACCATTATCTCGCTTTTTTATTTATTTATTTATTTTCTTTTGTTCTAACATTATTAAGATTTGTTTTGAAGTTCATCAATCTGTGCTTTTTATTTATTTTAGAAATATTCTGAATTATATAATATTGGAAGTTATTCTTTTATTTACACGGTGTATTTTTACAATTCAGAAAGTATGCCAAGATCTCAAAAGGCAAATTCTCCATATACCTCCCATACTTTTTCCCTTTTCTACCCTTCTCATTATATATTAGGATTTTTATTGGTGGAGAGTGTGATGATTTATTATTCATTAAGTAGTATTAAGTGTTTTTTTTTGTAGTTGGTTGTGACGATGAACGTTGATACATGAGTTAAATTTCGTAGTATTTTTATAATTTTTATTTATTTATTTATTTTATATTGGATTGTAAAATTTTTACTACTCTTTAGTCTAATATGTATTTTAGATTCTACAATTTGAAAGATAAATCAAATCTAAAAGTGTCAAAAAAAAAATATTTAAATTATAAAATCTAAAATGTATTTTTAAAGATAAAATAATTTTTTTTAACATATGGAGGTGTAGTAGAAATATGGAGGTGTATGAAAAAATAGTCTTTTAAATTTTTTTTTTTTTTGTATTATATAATAAATGTGTTTTGTAAAAGAGATTTTAAATTGTATAATTTGAAATGTATTAATACTTAAAAATATTTTTGGATTGTAAATTTTAAAATGACTATTTTTATGAAATGCATTATAAAATACCGAAGATATTTTGAATATGAAAATACCTTATTAATTATACAATTCAGAATAGTTTATATTAATTTTAAATATATTAAAGATCCTTCAATAGTTTATTTTAAATCCATAATTAGATTTTGAATTATAAAATCCACAATATAAATTCATTTTCATATTATATTATACAATTGGGAGACTTTTTAAATTTGAGAATACCTTACAAATAGTAAATTCTGAAATATAAAGTTATATTATGAATGTTATAATCCATAATATATTTCTACATCTAAACAAGTCTTTTAAATTTCATAATACAAAATACATAAAATTAAATTATTATATTTTAAATTATGAAATCTGAAAAGTTACTAAATCACACATTCCATAATTGAAACACCAAAAAAAAAAAAAAACAAACTACCACCACCGATCATCTCTCACTACCACCACCCCTTACCACCAACTAAACCATATAACTTAAAACTATTTGTGAAGGTTTTTTTTGGATTAAATGAATTACGGTGTCAAGAAATAAATTATGAGTGTTGAGGAAGAAATTTCCAAAGTATTAATATCATAGAATTTTAGAGAAGCTTAATGACCAATTAACAAATTTTAAGAAGTTATAAAAAAATCTACCTTTATTATTCTTCCTCCAGTTTTAATAATCCCCATCATTCTAGAAGACGTTAAGAAACTAAAATTATATATTTTCAAATGAGAATAACAAAAAATGACACAGATATTCTAATTTCTTTCTTGATTGAATTTATTATTAATTACAGTCTCTTCGGTGACATCCCATAAAATTGCTACGATACAGAATATAATATTAATTATAGATAGACTCGAAGATCAATAATTACCAACTGCGAGATTCTTTTGCCTCATTGCACTGAAAATGGTTACAAATTCCACGTAAATGAGACATTATTCTTGGTCAATTCTCGAGCATTTCATTTTATTTTTTCTAATTAATTTGGAAAATTAAATGTTTTTACGAATCTTTTCATTTTATTAATATTCTTTTTCTCAACTACCTAATAGAAAGAGTCTTATTCCTGGTCTTTTTCTTTCAAAATTAAATGTGTATATGCTTTCACGTCATATTAAAAAAATATAATTATCAAATTATATATAATTATTGTATGTAATATTTGACGATATTGTACTTAATTATAGACAATTAATTTAATAATTATAAAATTTCATGATTAGTATCCTACCTAATTAGATTGTAATTTGTATATTTCCTATACATGATGTAATATACATATAAAAGAATCTTACCATTTTTTATCATTTTCTTATACGTCAGTTCCTCTTTTATGAAATGAAAAAACTAAAATTCTTTTTAATTTTAGTTTCGTCTTTCAATTAATTTGATAATTTAAATTGTATAAAAATAAATTTTAAATAATGATTGAAATGATGTATGAGGATATTTATTTGTATTACCCATGAAGCTGGAAAGAGAATGTTTGACTAAGAAACATTCATATCCTGGGAGAGAGTAAGAAGATGTTCCAAATACTCTGTGCCTAAGTCCTCCAACACCATCACATGTTGCGAAACACCTTCTTCTTCTTCTTCTTCTTCTTCTTCCTGCACATTCTTCTTCAGCTTCTTCCTCTCCCATTTTCTATTTATGGAGTGTCTCTTTTTCAACTCCAGAACGGGGGAAGACCCTTGGTCAAAACCATACTCCATCTTCCGAAGCGATTGCCAAACAATCTCAGCTGGGAAGTTGAGCACTGCCTTGGAGCCTCGCATGGCGAAAGCAGCCTGGTCGTAAGCCAGAGCAGCAGCCTCGGCAGTGTCGAAGGTTCCCAACCAAACCCTCACTCCGTTCCTCGTGGAGTCCCTTATCTCTGCCGCGTACTTCCCCCATGGCCTCCTCCGAACCCCTCTGTACGAAACCGAAGCTTCTGCTTCGGCAACAGTTGAAGCATGGGACACCGAAGATAACGATGATGTTATTGTTTCCGAGGAAATTGCAGCAGCCTGAGCCAGAACTTGGTAAAGGGGCATTTCTTGAGAGTCATTTTCGTTGAAAGGAAGGGAGTATTGGGTCTGACACGTGAGTGAGGAAGTCATGTTTGTTTGTGTTGTTGTGAGGAATGTGGTGGGTTATATAGGGGGAAGGGAGAATGGGGATTTTGAATGAGGGATAGTGAAGTGAAGGGTGTGTTTTGATGGCGTTTGCCACTTGCAATTGCACTAAATTAGGGGAAGATATGGTGTGGTGGTTAATGGGACCCAAGTTAAGAAGATGAGTCAAAGAAACCTGTGGGGGCGGCCACACCATGGTGGGGTTGGGTTCCTTCAACACATACGTTGCATGACATCAAATTTGTGTGCTACTGCCTCTTTCATGTCTGCTACTACCTTCTTCTTTATCTATTCTCATTTTAGATGATCACTATTATTTGGCCATAGTTTAAACTGGACAAAAACTTGTACCTATCATGGTCATGCACAACAGAGTTGTACGAATAATTCTGGTTATAAACTAGGCTTCAAGTTCAATTTCGTGATCAATCTTGTTATATTGAATTAACTCAGATTATAAAAGTTGGTGGAAGTTAATATTCTAGTACAAGATGTACAATAAAAAACATTGGATGAAACTTCAACTTAGAGTAACATTATGCTGTTACACCAAAAATAATATTGTTATCTATGAATTTGCTTAAGTAAAATAATTCCATTTTAAACTTGTATAAACATATGATCTTCTTTAGTAAAATATTGGTTTACTAGAGTGTATTTTACATAAAATCATTATTTACTCACATGCCTCATTCTAAAAAACAATTAAAAGATATTAAATTTCACACCACAATAGATAACACCATGTTTATCATCGATCAAACACAAATAAAAAGAAAAAAAAGTGGGCGTTAAATCCTAAACAACATGGACTTAGTATCTTATAACTAATGGATACTAATCAAATCGAAACTAATGATATAGATCGAATTGTTAATGCAACTAGTATAAGTTAAAACGACGTTAAGTTCACAAAAGTTTTAAACTTAACATTAACTAAGTCTACACAAAATATAAGATAATTTATATATTAATTTAAATATAACATCGTTTAACTAACACTACATGTACACAATATTAAAACTTAACAAACGCAAAATGACATTTAGTATAAATAATATTAATTGTTGTGAGGGTGTAACCATATAAAAATAAATTAAAAGTTAGCGTTGATTTAGCTAACATATAAATTATATTGAATATAAAAATAACAAAAGTGTGTGGGTAGAGCCTATGTTAGTATTGATATAGTATAATAATATTGTTTTATTTGGCTGTTTGTTGTGTTCAGATAACAAAGAAGTCTACCATTAGTGTCACTATACTTCATACGCCTATATTGAAGAAGTAGTTAAAGTAACAATTTGAATTTATATTGAAATCGTTATACATATATACGACTTTCCATTTACACAAAATTTGATCTGATCTTTGGTGAAGTTGTTACTCCTTATGAGTTAATTAATAATGGTTTTTAGTTAATCAAAGTCGTGTTCAATGAGCACGACTTCCTTAGAAAAAAAAATTGAACTTGTTCCGTAATATTTTTTCAAAATTACCAATTCTCATAAATTCAATGTTAATTACATATTTTAATATAATTTTATATTAATGAATGGCATGTAATAGTTTCCTGAAAGAATGATAAAGAGAAGGAGTTGATTTTTTTATGAAAAAGAAAATAAATAATTTTCTAATCTGCTATATATTTTTCATTTTTTTTATATTAAATAGAAGTAATATATAAAACAAGTTGGACTGGAATTAGAAATAGGTTAGACTTAAATTGAACTAGGTATTTTTGCTCAAATCCATTATTTCATACAAACTTATATTAGATAGTTATACACGTTTTTAAATAAGTCGTTAGGTCAATTGAACAGAGTATTTAGCAACCTTATTTTTATACATCAATTCAAATCAAACTACACTATTTTTAAAACATTTTTTATTTATTATTTTCTACTTTTACTCTACCAAACAAACAAGTAAACATCCAAGTTTGTGAAACCAACTATATTTTTTTTCACATATTTGTACTCATCTTTTTATTTATCTCCTCTATATTAAATTAGGTAATTTTGAAAACAATCTCTATTTATTTTCTCTTTTGTTCTCAAAATCAAACACATTATAAAAGGAGGAGCCAAAGGCAAAGGAAAAGAGAACACAGCAATGAAGAAGAACCTAGTCTCATCATGCCATGCCTATATTATAGCTTCCATCAAAGACTTTAAGAGCTCTTTTTCCTTTCTTTATCCTATAGAATGTGATTTTGACTAACAATGATGATAAATTTGGTTCTTGTTCTTTCTATAGTTCTACCATTTTATTGTCCTTGACCATCATATTTAACTCATTCCCAATTACACACATTTTTTACACTAATTCCATGTTTCACTCTCCCTTCTCCCACCTTTCTCTTTCCATATAGTGGGAATGCTTTACAAACACCTTAAATCACCTTTTTCGTCTATAAAATTTAGTCTAATCTTTTATTTTTAAAATGATTAATTTTTTTTTTTTAGAAAGATTTAGTGTTTACCTTTTGTAAAAATTAAGCTGATAATATTTACATTTTATACAGTGTTAAATAATCACTATATAGTTTACATATAACACCACAATTTAAAATGCCATTATAATATAGTTTAATAGTTTTTATTTCTTAAAATTATTATTTTTTAAATAGTGATAATTTTAACATCGGTACTATAATAATTTAAAAATTAATTATTATATTTTTATATGAAAGGATCAACTTTCACTACTGTAAATCACACTAACTCTTGTATTATCGATAAATTTACACAAATTATTATTTTTAGAAATTTATGTACAATACACTACTTTTTTATTATATATATATCAAACGTTCTCAAGATTCAATCATCATAAAAGCATATTACAAAATTGATTTTATTTTCATACATTTTTTAAATTTAGATTAGTTCAACTGCAAAATAATATTAATGAGATATATAATAAATGAGTTCTAATATCATAGATTTCACAATTGAATATAAAGACATTTTATAATATATAAGTGAGTGTAAATATCATAGTCATTTAAAATTTATTACAGTGAAAGTTATTTTATCTTATAAAATTATTCTTTATTAAACCAGCATAAACATATAATTTCACAAGTTAACAAGTGCATGAGGGGGAAATAAAAAGATACAAATCTTACTTATAGTTAATTTTATAAAGTTAAGTTTTAAGTAATTTTTTTTTTCATTTTTAGGTTAAACATATAAATGAAAGCAGAATAAGAAAACTTATTGCGCATCAAATTAGTGGGATTATCTTTATCAACGTAGAAATAACAAAAAAATGTTGGTATGCAAAATAGGAATAAATTTCAAGAAAAGTTGAGTGTCATATAATGGGATACATTAATAAAAACAAAACAAAAAGGAAGAAAGAAGAAGCAGAAATAAATGAAATGACGCAAATGGTCCATTCTTTCTTTGATATTTTAGAAGAATGCATGAACCTGTTACCATTGAAGACAATCGATGCTGAAAGGTTTCAATCAATTTTATTTTACTGATTTAACGTAACAGGATGTTGATGCAGAAATTGTAGTTTCTTTGGGACCAAACCCCACGCCAAAACACAATTTCAACTTTTGTTTTAATCTCAGTTCTCCGAAGTTTTTGTCTGAACATAAGTGCATGTAAATCTGTCAGAAGAAGATGTGAGATTCAAACCTTTATTCATTTTTTTAAATATACAAGGACTATGGAAGTAATGTGGATAATAATAATAATAATAATAATAATAATAATAATAATAATAATAATAATAATAATAATAATAATAATAATAATAATGAAGCATACATGAAAATATTTTTTTAAAAAAAGGAGACAGGGGGAATGAACGATAAAGAATGATGAAGACGATGAACATTGTTGCTTTCTGCATGCTGGGTCAAAATTATAGTTTGTGATTATGGTTTTGTTGTTGTGTGGTTGCAGACACACGTGCATGAAAAAAAGACAAGGCATAAATCAATAATTAATTAAAAAAATGTAAGAGGCTAAAACAAAAGTGAAAAGAACTTTCAAACTTGTTCTACTCGTACGTTGAAGGTAGAGGAGTTGGAAAGGGAAATCCTAAACGACGCCACTTAACTGATATTTTATGCATCTAATATACCAATACGTAATATGTTCTTACATATAATAGTTCGAAAATATGAATATATGGTATAAAACAATAGACATGTAATAGAATTAAAAATAATACGTTTTATTATATTAAAAAATATTATAATTTAAATTTTAAAAATATCAATTAAAAATATACAAATTTTACATACATAAATTTTTAATAGACACTCAATTAAAAATATTTAAATTTTCTATTATAAATTTAAAAATTATATTAAACCTAATTTGATTATCATGAAATTTTATTTATTGATGAAATTCAACCTTAGATTATTTTTATAATTATGATTTAATTTTTATAATTTTTTCCTTCAAATAAAATAATATAACTCGGTTCCTAACAGATGAACTGCCATTATGTGTAATTATATTACAATTTATAAATATCTTTGTTCTTAAAATAATTTTATTTTTTTTAATTTTAGTTGTAGTTTTTGTTTTTCACCTTAACTAGAACACAAACGCTTTAAACTTTAGTTTTAATTCCCTTATAATAACTTGTGTAAAAAAGTCCTTTATTTTTAATTCTAAAATTTTGAGTAATAAAATCTGAATACTCATTGTTGCCTTGCGAAACAGAGAGGCCTTGTACACATATTTTATATTAAAAACAAACAAAGCAATCATTATATAAAAAATTAAAGGTTCATTCATAATTCCAGTGTGCTATTAATGCTGCCTTCACCTTTTCGAAAACGATGGTCATCCTTTCTTTCTTACAGTCAAATATTATATGAATTGAGAGGGAATGGATGCAATAATTGTGTTCATAAAATATTGGCAACACACTAGCTTGCATATTACTAGTCATTATTTTATTATCTATCTCTAATTAAACTTATTTTTCATCTTCCTCTCACGTTTTTTATGATTTTTTACATCTAAATATGATCGGTGGAATATAACAAATGGATCATCTTTTCTTCAAACTCACAATAGTCTCATTGACCTACTATGGTCATGTTAGGTCATGATCATGGTCCGATAGTTGATCATTTATACATGACCCCGTGGAATATAACAAATGGATCATCTTTTCTTCAAACTCACTATTCTCATTGGTCTACGTCTAAGACTGAGGTCATGTTAGATCATGATCATGGTCCGATAGTTGATCATTTATAGTCGTTTCCGACCTATGTATCTAATATTATGAGGGAGCAGAAATAAGGAATCTCAATCAATTAGCCTTAATCACTCAATTAAGACATAATCATGACTAAAGGTGGAGATGTTACAATTCGATCTATATATAACAAATTATGTTCTACATAAAGGATTATCTAATAAACAACATCTAATACACAACACAAGGAGTACTCTCAACTC